>NC_000067.6:109359603-109519603 GCF_000001635.26 Mus musculus
AAACCAAACACTACTGGTCTAAGTATATATATAAAACTCCTAGTGATATTCTGCTATACTCATATATGAGTTCCTTATCTTGTCAAAGAGGTTTCCTTTGGCACACACCTAGATATTATACAGGGAAAGAACCTAAATGGGAAGTCTTTAAATCCCTCCAGTCAGGGCTCAAAAAGACTGAAGCATCAAGCATAAGGTTTACAGGAGTCTGGACCAGGCTATCTTTTTATCTATCTATCTATCTATCTATCTATCTATCTATCTATCTATCTATCTATCTACCTACCTACCTACCTATTAAATACTTGTTAGCTTAGTGATTTACTGGGACTTCTGACAAGTAGAAAAACTAGATCTGTAACTCTTGTGCCTGCTCTTGGGACTCTTCTCTTCTTGTCTTGTGGTTGACCTGTCCTAATTTGATATAATGGTTTCACTTAATCTTATTTTATTGTGTTTTGTCATGTTTGATTGTTTCTTTGAGCCTTATTTTTCTAATGAGAGACAGAAATGTTAGTAGATCTTGAGGGTAGTAGGGCATAAGGAAGAATGGGAAGATGGTGAAATATAATCAGTATATATTGTAGGAGAAAAGAATCAATTTTCAATAAAGGGAATTTAAAAATCACTCTTTTTTTGAAATGAAATATTTATTGATTTTATTCCTTCTATTTTGTCTTTGTGACATTTCCCATGTTTAACCACTATTTCTTTAAAGCAGGAGGTGATTGATTGCAGCTACTCGATCATCAATATTTGCCTTTTCTGTATTGGGTTCATCATATCTGACCATAATTCTTTATTGGCTACTCTGTACATACACCTGTGTGCATAGTCTTCTGGATACATAGAGGTCCACGGTCTGGAAATAAAAGGAGAATGCTAAGAGTATTTCTAAGTCTTAGAAATCTGGAAAGACACAGAAAGTTGTGAAAGTAATCCCTGCAAGACAAAAGGTACAGGTGTACTCTATATCTTGGTTTTGTTTTCCAGGTTTGATTTTAGACTTTTTTTTTTTTTTTTTTTTTTTTAGCAATAGCACTGTAATATTATGCCACTAAATTGGCAATGATAATTTACTTTCTACAGTGGATATGCTTGTAATTACTTTTGATATTTTTTTCTGATATACTACAATTCTAGAAATAACTGTTTTATTTCTTTTTGAAAATTATGGCACACATTTGTCTTCCTTTATTTGCTTTTTTGGCAGAAAAAATAAGTTAATAAAGAGAACATATGAAAAATCTATCTCATTTCAAAAATCAAATTAGTTACAATTGGAACAAAAAATAATTAATAGACCTATAGGCAACTGAATAAACATGGAAGCAGGGGAGGCAATGCTCCCCAAGGAAGAGCATGTTTATTGGTAGGTTACTGCCAAAGGGTCAACCCTGAAACCACACATGCAATCAGTGTTATACAAATAGAGCAGGGTAAAATTGGAATATACATGTATATATACATACGTCCATTATACAACAATTAGTAATAAAAATAGTTCATGAATTGTAAAGAAAGATTTGGGATACATGAAGGATTTTGGAGGAAGGAAAGGAAAAAGAGAAAGAAGTGTTATAATCATATTATATTCCCAAGATGAAAAATAAAAGGAAAGGAATAGGTTAGTTTTTAATAATAAAAATGAAATAATATGTATGTGTATATATCTATTTTTATATCATCTATATTTCTTAGTTCCTATATCTATATCTATTTATATCCTCTAGCATAATTTTAGCTATGAATATCAGTGCAAACAGGACTGGAATAATAAACACTTCCTGTATAGAGTACTATATTAATTTTCTCCAACTAAAATTTATGGTTTTATTAAACAGTTCATCATATATTTATACATATTTTATACATCTTCCCAAATATCTACTTTAGTACTTTCAACTAAATAAATAAACTATACATTTTATTGAGTAAAATTATTTATTTTAAAGTGCAAGATTTCCAAGTTATTTATAAGTATAAAAAAATTTAGAGTTATTTTCCATATTTAATTTTTTTTACATTGAGAGATATGTGAAGATTAGTGGGTTGACTTTTAAGGATTACTAGGAAACAGTTATATAAAATTATGACATAACTTTGTTCTTTATACTCAAGTAATCATTTCAATCTGCTCTAAAAACTGTATTTTTATATTTAGTAACATTTTCATGTGAAGACAGAACACAAAATATTAGGTTTCTTTGTGTATATATGTCCATAATACTCTTAGTATAATTGTACTGATTATACACAAGTGAAGGGCATCTTGGAGACAAAATCATTGGTAATTGTTTGTCAGTATAAATATTGATATTCATATTATAAATAAATCACTAAAACTGATAAGATATACATAATTTATATTATTTATATACCACGTGGTATATCCAGCAAGCAGTATTTAACCTTAATTAAATTTGTATATAAATTTAATTACAACATCTTTATCTTGTCCCTAGCTCATGTTTAATAATATATCACATATGTCACACTCACATTTTATATATATGTATATATATCATGTACTTATGTACTTTACATGGGAAATGACTTAGTGATGTGGTTGATTCAAACAAGAGTTGTATTTCTATAGGAAAAAAACAAACAGACGAAAACACTGGGTTTACTAAATCCTCATATTAAATGAACTGAATAAAAAATGGATCAGCAACTGAGAAAATATTTGAGGTTTCTCCGAAATGACATGTGTACAGAGGTGAGAAAATTGACAAAATTTTCAATTATTTTTCACAGCAAGAGTCTTTTGGAAAATCTATATCATCAGCTTCATATGCTAAGTTTGAGGTTCTTGCTGCTGCACAGTGCATTGCTCTTTAAGATCAGTTATACTGAGAGATTTGATGATTCTCTGGGATAAGTCTGTGTCATGTAACATCATTCACCAAAAGGACAATAGTTTACTCAGACTTACTAGACCTACCACAATAGAATCTCAGTATCATAATCGCAACTGGTTAAAACATTTCATAGATTTCAGATAACACCTGGAAAGTCAGTGCTCTTCAAATTTCAGTTTCTCATGAGTGCTATTATTTACTTTCATGCAAATATTAATTATTTATTGGAGTAATTGTGATATATTCATTGATAATAAAAAATAATTATACTCATTTACAGGAATATTTAAACCTTGTATTTTAATTTTTATTAGATATTTTCTTCATTTACATTTCACATGCTATCTCCAAAACTCCCTATATCCTCCCCGCCCCCCGCCCTGCTCCCCAATCCACCAACACAATCAAGTAGGCTTCTCTACATCTGGTCTAATAGCATTAGATAGTGCTCATTTTCATTAACAACATCGGGATCATAGGGCATATTGCATGCCATTGTAGAACTACAAATACATTGTTATTGCATAACAATGGATAGTGTTGGAGATCAGTGGGGTGGGGAATATGCTTCTTCCTGTTACCTAGCACTTAAAAGGAGCATAACCTCTTCATAGTCATCATTGATAACATTTTCAACAGTACACTGGTTTTAAATTTATTTATAAACAATAAAACATATGTATTTAACTCTGATTCTCTTTGCATTGTATTAACCTGCTAACAATTTTTACCTGCCTGGAAATCTTCATTTTACTTTTCTTTATCTTTTTGTTTTGTTTTGTTTTCTATTTTTGAAAGGGTCACTTAACTTTTAAAAACCTGAGTTTTATTATAACATTCAGCTAGTCTTTGACCTGGTGGTTTCCTGACATGAAACTCCCAGTACTGGGATTATAAGCATGTCTTATTTCTGCTTCTCTTATTATTAGTCTACTACAAAAGAATTCATCTAGTTTTTCAATGTCTTTATGCTTGTAAAAATTTTTCTCTTTTATCACTGAAATATTTTCATTAGAAATAGTCATATCATGCCTCATGAAATGCATGTATCTTAGGTATTTCTTGGTTCGTTTATACTAGTTCCTATTATCTGGTATAATTGCTGTGCATTTTAGGATCTAAAAGTATGATATAACTGGATTCAGAAATGCTCAAATATAACTACAGAATCAGTCATTTCTTTGATATATTTATATACATAATAATGTAAGCTAGGATATATATTCAACCATAACATTTATCATATCAGGAGACTGATGTATTGAGACTGGAGGAATGTCTCTGTTGTTAAAACCATTAGGTTCAGACCAAATACATGTCAATTTAAACTTCTGTAACTCCAGTTACAAAGGATCAGCTTTTTTTCTGGTTGTTGCAAGTGTCAGGCACACAAATAGTACATGTTTATGCATGTAACAAATACACTCATACACATAAAATAATAATAATAATAATAATTTTATAGGTCATATTTAAATAAAAATTAATTTAAAGTGGAATATATTTGCATTATTTCTGTCTTCGTTCTCTTCCCTGCAATGCCCCCTATAGTCCCCTGACTTTGATCCCATTCAAGTTTTTGCCTCCTTTTCTTTAATTAATATTGCTCACACACATATATATGTACATATAAACATATAATAACTTCTTGAGTCTCTTTAGTTTTAATTGCATGTACTTTTTTTAGGCTGACTACCTCATTTAGATAATGAATTGGGAAATTTATCTCTGGGAATGACTAATTCTAACACTCTTTGCACACCTTGGTGCCTACAATTTTTCTTCCAGCATAGCAACACTAGATTCTTTTCCTCATCCAAGTTAGTATATCCACTGGTGGGGCCTTGTTGGGGCCTTCTTTCTGTAGTTATATTGTTGAGGTATCACAGGTACAGAATCTTTGTTGTAGCTAAGTCACATGCCATGCAGCATACTTATTGCTCCTCTGTCTCTTACAATCATTTTCCCCAATCTTCTATGATGTTCTCTTGAGGGGTGGGGTTATATATGTATCAACTGGGACTGGGAACATCACAGTCATTTTTTTTTTCTGAATTTTTATTAACTTTGGCTTTTTATAGTAATCTTAATCTATTTCAAATACATAGATTCTTTGATGAGGGGTGAGAGCTATATTTATTAGTAATTATAAGAATAAATACTTAAAATCCAGTTGTGGTGATGTTAGCTTAGTAAAATGACAGACATGTTATCCCCTCAAAGATCTAAGACCATATTAGCTCCAGGAAGTTTGTTAAATTTCCAGTACCAGTTGTGGATTCCATCCTGTGGTGTGGGTACTCAGTCCAATTAGACAGGTATTAATCATCATGATTCAAATGCCACTATTGTATCTTTTGGGATATTCTTTCAATAAAAATCTTTGATATAAAAAGGGAGAATGAAAGTTTAAGTCAAACATATGAAAATAAATCAAGATATGGCACTGTTTTGGCCATGGACAAGATGGATTATTTGAGACAATTCTAACCTATTAACTTACTCGTGAGGTTGTTTTGGATTGTGGGCTTAACACAAGAAAAATTCTAATATCAACAAGAAATTGTCAAGACTAGTTTGGCCAGTGGAGGGTATTTCTTAACTGGGTTGAAATGGAAAGTACCTGACTGGCATTGCTTTTGTTTCTGCTCCTTCAAGAAGGACATATTTAAATTTGGAAAAAAATCAGTATATAACAATATTGTGTTTTGATATCTTTATATTGTGATTTTTATTTTTTAGCATACACATTATCTTATATAGTTGCTAATTTATTTTACCTCTGCCTTTGCTGTCTCTCTGTCTCTGTCTCTGTATCTCTCTGTATGTGTGTAAAGAACATGAAATCTATTTAATTCTTACAAAAGTTGATATCGAATTCATGTATTTTAGATGTCTAATAAGGGTTTATTCAAATCTACAATGAGAATACTAGATATCTTGTGTATTTTTCATTTTATTGTGGCACATGTATGACTTAGTCATTGTTCTATTGCTTTGAAGATACACCATGATGAAGACAACTATTGTTATACAAACAATTAACTGGGGTGAAAGACCCACAACATGAGGACTCCCCCACATTCTAACTCAGAAGTGGTGATACCCCAAATCACTCATGAGAAATGGTCTTGATGCAAACTGCAAGAGGTTTATTCGGGAAAGACCAGTGCACTGGGGACAACTGGTATCCCATGCAGGGGTAGAGGAGTCGACCATAAGCTCAAGGGGTAAGGGCTTTATAAAGGCAAAAACTGCAAACACCTGGTATTGAGCTATAGAAAAGCAAAACCGCAAACACCTGGCAAAAACCACAAACACCTGGCATTGGGCTGTAGCATTTAGCTAGGTAGCAAGTTTGCATAACAGGTTTAAGGAATGGTTAGAGTAACAATGGGGCAAGTTCTACTCCCTGCCATTAGTGAGGTCTATTTTGGACACAGGTCTAGGGGTTTAAATAATTTTTCACACTCTCTCAGGATCTTTCAGGGGATTGCTTATCATTTCAGAGGTATAAGACTTTACTATTATAGCAGGGATCATGCCAGACATGAGAAGTAGTTGAGAGCTACATCCCAATCCATAGACAGCAGGCACAAATAGAAACTGGGGCTGGCATGGGCTTTTGAAACCTCAGAGCTTACCCATAGTGACACAAACCATCCAAAAAGATTACACCTACTTACAGAATGCCATACTGAATCCTTCTTTTCAAATAATGCTACTCCCTGATCCTTGATGACTAAGCATTCAAATATCTGTGCCTATCGGGGCAATTTTTATTCAAACCACTGCACTGTACTCCCTGGTTCCCAAAAGCTTTTAGCCAAAGCATATGCACATGTTCATTATGTTGAACCTCAAAATTCCCCATAGTCTTTCACTTCCAACACTGTTTAAAAGTCCACAGTTCAAAGTCTTTTCTGAAACTCATCGCAGTCTCTTAACTGTAACCACCTATAAAGGAAAACATCAAAAAGCATATCACATATTTCTAATATGCAAAGCACTTACTACACATTACCATTTCAAAAGAAGAAAGGGAGCATAGTGAAGAAGTATTAGACCAAAGCAAGATCAAAAACAAGGAAAACTCCAAATTCTTGATCTCCATGTCTGAAGTCAAAGAACTCTTCTTTTCCAGCTCTTTTCAGTATGGTTGACTAGAATAAACTTCTCTTTCTCGTGATACGTTCACAAGCATCTTTCTTGGGCAGTTGTCCCACTATTCATGTGTAACCAACATACTGTGTTATACAATACAATCTGGGATTTACACTTATAGCTTCTTTACACAATTACCTTTCTGGATCACCAAGCAGGAACACTGCTGATACACTCTTGCCTTACATAGAGAAAGGGATTTTTGAAATTAAAGCCAGAACAACATGGCCAAACCTGCCAATGTTAGTCTGCTTACTAGGCTTGGAACTTGACCACCTAATTCATATATATTTGCATCAACTTTCTGTTTTTCATGGTGTATTTCACTGCTTGAATCTCTCTTTAATTTCCTATCTCTAGGAAGCTCAACTGGCCAGATACTTGCCCTGAGGCCACTCTTCTCTTTATTCTATTTGGCATTAGGTTTTTCTTTAAACTTTTTACCTCATTGTCATTCAACACTGGACTTGGTTACAATGTTACATTTACTGATACACCTTGGCTTCTTTTTTTTAATTAATTAATTTTTAAAGTCCATATTCCATTCCCCACCCCCTCCACTCTCCAACTGTTCCACATCCCATACCACCTCCCCACATCCCTGTCTCCACATGGATGCCCTGATCTGTCACCCCACCTGACCTCTAAACTCCCTGGGACCTCCACTCTCTGGAGGGTTAGGTTGATTATCTCTGAATGAACACAGACCTGGAAGTCCTCTACTGTAAGTGTGTTGGGGATCTCATATTATCTGGTGTATGCTGCCTGATTGGTGGTCTAGTGTTTAAGAGATCTCAGGGGTCCAGATTAATTGAGAATGCTGATTCTCCTACAAGATCACCTGACTCCTCAGCTTCTTTCAGCCTTCCCTAATTCAACAACAGGGTTCAGCTGCTTCTGCACCCATTGGTTGGGTGCAAATGCCTGCATCTGACTCTTTCAGCTGCTTCTTCGGTCTTTCATTGGGTAGTCATGATAGATCCATTTTTTTTTTTTTTTTGTGAGTGCTCCATATTCTTATGTTTATGACATAAATAAGTTTTAGGATATATTACTAAATGTTGTTATTAAGATATTCATTAACTGTCATATTCTTCAAATATAGAAGCATGTAGCATAAGCTGTTATCCTTCACCATATGAACTTAAGATTAATATCAAAATTATATTTTAGAGAGGTTTTTTTTCAGCATTCCCCCATCTACTCCTAGAATTACAGAATACTTAGTAGTTCAATTATTTAGTAGATTTTTTTCCCAATTAACTTCTTTGCAATGAGAAACTCTAAGTTTATTAAATGAAGTTGAAGGGCATTTGAAGGTTACTATCTCGAGCATGGGGAAGTTTTCCAAACCAGAAGTCCTCATACACATTTCATTTCATCCAACTTTTATGCGTTCTAACAACTATGTACTAAGGGTTTCATAATACATTACCAATATTCTAGTACCCCATAATTCAAGACTGTTTCACCATCTTTACGTAGGCCATTATCTGCTGCAATGAGGAAAACTAAGCATTAGGGAGGTACTCAGTCAGAAAAGAAAATGATAGTATAGAGTTAATAGTGCCTAAAATGAATATGGGGAATAAAAATGTTATAATTATTATGAAAAAATATTTCCTTTTCTAAATAATTATTAGGACATTTGAGGCTCTGGCCCCTCAAGAAATAAAGGGGAAACAGTAATGGCTCAGCCAGTCAAATCACTTAGAGTCAGGTTCAATTCTTTTTTTTTTTTTTTAATATTTTTTATTATTACGTATTTTCCTCAATTACATTTAGAATGCTATCCCAAAAGTCTCCCATACCCTCCCCCCCCCCCCACTCCCCTACCCACCTATTCCCATTTTTTGGCCCTGGCATTACCCTGTACTGGGGCATATAAAGTTTGCAAGCCCAATGGGCCTCTCTTTCCAGCGATGGCCGACTAGGCCATCTTTTGATACATATGCAGCTAGAGTCAAGAGGTCCGGGGTACTGGTTAGTTCATAATGTTGTTGCATCTACAGGGTTGCAGATCTCTTTAGCTCCTTGGATACTTTCTCTAGCTCCTCCATTGGGAGCCCTGTGCTCCATCCAATAGCTGACTGTGAGTATCTACTTATGTGTTTGCTAGGCCCCGGCCTAGTCTCACAAGAGACAGTGATATCAGGGTCCTTTCAGCAAAATCTTGCTAGTGTATGTAATGGTGTCATTGTTTGGAGGCTAGTTATGGGATGGATCTCTGGATATGGCAGTCTCTAAATGGTCCATCCTTTTGTCTCAGCTCCAAACTTTGTCTTAACAGGATCACAGTGGTTCACAAAAATCTATAACTCCAACTGCAAGGAATATCATTTCCTCTCTTGACTTATGCTAGCACTGGGCAAGCACATGATGTACATAAACACATTCAGGCAAGCACTCATGCATAGAAAAGTAAAATAAATAGAATCTAAAAATAATTTTTAAGAGCGTTCCAGAATTCTGTGGATAGCAACCATACATGTTATGGTATTATCTTGAAATGCAAAGTAGTACAATAAAAAATAAGCTAACTTTTACGGTTCATATATATGTTTGGTGCTAGCTGAAATGACAGTGGTAAGCACCTAATTTCCACTTCAACACTTTGCAAAAGCTTCTCTCTTCTCCTTGATCTCTCAATACAGCCTTATAACTGGCAGTTTTAATTATTTTTCAAACAATGGTTTATTTCCATATATCTCAATAACTTGTGTTGGTGTCAATTTAAAAGCATATCAGAGTTTTGATTTAGGTAAGACTCTACTTTATCTCTGCATTTGAATTTGTGTCTGTCACTACTGATAAAGAGTGATCAATGTGACATTGTCATGTTGAAAGATCATTAAATGGCAGTCAGTGTCTTGGCACAAAATGGCTGGCAAAAAGTCAATGGTTCAAATTCCATGTGGGGAGCAAAGAGTGGAAGATAGATCTAGGGCATCTCAGAGTCCAGCAAGCTGTGAGCAATCAATCAATCATTTTTTTCCCAGGGAAGAGTGAGATGAGACTTGATAGCAATGCTGTGAGAGTCCCTATAGTGATGGACATCTACTTCTAAGTGTTTTGATTTACACTTAGAGGCAACTGCTTACTAGAGTGACAAGCTAGTAATGACAAAACTACATTTGATCAATGTCTTTGACTGTCTTCTTGATTTGAAATGTTTTAGTAGTCTTAAATATATTTCCTGGTCTAATAGCAATGATGGCCTAAAATGACTGTGGTATATAGTACCCTGTTAAAAATACGTTTTATCTACTCTATTAAAGGGAAAACTAAATTGGAATGGCAATGCTGTGTTGCATCCTTGGAGGCCTTTCTACAATTTAGAATTATTTATCTAGCTTTCACTTTACTTGCTCTTCTTTCATTTATATAAACTCATTCCCTTAAGTTCTAAATATAAATTGTACTTAAAACAGTGTGTGGATGCTTATACAACATTAATATTACATACCAGAAGCTTTTAAAGTCATCACAGACAATATGGAATGTTTTTCATATGTTTAACTCAGTCACTCACACCATTTGTGTGATAAGCTTACTGTGGATGAAGGAAACATTGCTATTGACTGCATCCAGGGATCCTTTAGACAGATAAATCTGTGTAATTTAGCTCTCTTCTCTTTGATGAAAATGGAAAGTATGAAATATGCCAAATGAGAAGTGGAACCACAGGAGATACAGCAGAAGGTTGCATTAGTGATCTTTCTCTGTGTTCCTGTTGGGCTCAGGGTGTTATAGAATGACTTATGCCTTTGTCAATAAGTTAAACTGAAAAAAAATTATCTATTTTAAGTGATAACCACATTTTAAAAAACTTTACTAGATTTTACGAGTGGCAGCCATTCTAAATCAAATCTTATAACAATTATACATTATTTGGACCTAAAATTCATGCCACTGTGATTCTGAAATTTAACAGTGTTTATTCATTTATGTCTAGCTTAAAGTAACTACTTAGCCTCTTTGAGAAAAGTTGTCACTAAAGTTGAAAATAAAGTATAGCTGGTTATTAACAATTAACTCTATGGGATAAATTTAAATATTCTCTATTAATGATGCATACTACTATTTAATGACACAATGTGTTTTTTGATGAAAATAGAATGATATCCAATATGCCTATAGGAATGAAATAGAAAGATCATAATAATCCAGATTTATATTTTTCTTCACATTTTGATGATTTTTTTTTTTTTTTTTTCCATTTTTTATTAGGTATTTCGCTCATTTACATTTGCAATGCTATACCAAAAGTCCCCCATAGCCACCCACCCCCTCTCCCCTACCCACCCACTCCCCTTTTATGGCCCTGGCGTTCCCCTGTACTGGGGCATATAAAGTTTGCGTGTCCAATGGGCCTCTCTTTCCAGTGATGGCCGACTAGGCCATCTTTTGATGCATATGCAGCTAGAGTCAAGAGCTCCGGGGTACTGGTTAGTTCATAATGTTGTTCCACCTATAGTGTTGCAGATCCCTTTAGCTTCTTTGGTACTTTCTCTAGCTCCTTCATTGGGGGCCATGTGATCCATCCAATAGCCGACTGTGAGCATGATTTTTATCCTGGGAATATTAAATGACTATTTTATCCAGATATGCTTATATTTCTTATTTTGCCTTGCTGCTGGAAAATACATAACAAAATGCAATTTAGAGGAGATAAATTATGTCATGACGCAGACAGAAGGTATTTACAGTTAGAAAGTAAAAAAAAAAAAAAAAAAAAGGAAACAACCATCAGTTTTTGAAATTTCAAGGCATTGACTTTTATCTACTTCTCCTTGGATGCCCTTCTATTTTATCTCTTAAAAAATTTCTAACATAAATAAAAAGCCTAATGCCAGGAATCTGTTAAGTCTCTTGAAGTAGTTGGCCATAAATACCCAAACATTTGGGGCTATTTCTTTAGGTTAGTCTGCAGAACTTGATGGCAAAATTATATTGCAAAAGACACAATACACTTGAGTCATTGAACTTTGAGAATGATGCAGGTTTGCGCCTAAAAGCTTCATCTCTAATGGCAAGATATCAATGTGTTGGCAGGTACTATGAATGCCACTGGAGGAGAAAAGTAATCATTTGTCATATGTAGCTGTAAAACCTGCATGCTACAGTAAGTACTATCCTGGGAAAACATGACCATTTTTGCAATGAACCACAGGAAAAACTAAAGACTTTCTGATTGTATGTAAGTCCTATTCCACCTACACCTGTCATCATTATCTGGCCATGAATGTATGAGTTGTATACTTTAGGTGAAAACATCAACTATTATTTTGCTTAACACACATATACTTCAAGAAATCCATAATGACTTACTTTCATACTCAGAGATTAATGTACCTCTCAATATTTATCTGAGATGCTTCTATTTGCAGTAAATGGTGATTAACACAGGCCTCCAAAAACTTGCCAAATGCATAATGTTTAGCCTTAAAGTGAATAAACATAGCACATCTGTCTCCCAAGTTTCTGGGTTCATTTCAGAGAACAGGGTGAAAAAAGGCTAAGAACCAGTGGTAATGTTTGACAGCAGGGAATAGTTTTTGCTGGACACTGAAGGGTAGTTAAACATATGAACTAACATTTGAGAACACGTGCTAGATCTGTGCAAGACCTAGATGAAACAAATCACAACATGAATTGAGAAATGAATATTAAGTTCTGATTCTAGCTTTGTAAATACTGGCAATTTTAGTAGCTGAAAGAGGGTGAATGTAGCCCTTGATTTGGTGACCCCATTTTAGTCTAGAAAGACAACATGTACAACAATTATTTTCAGCACAAGTTGGATTTGATGGGTTAAGTTTGAAAATAATTTTAAGTTGGGTAGGTGAGGAGGTGTGGGTGCATCAAAGAAAGTTAGCTTAGAGGTTTGAGTATAATTAAAACACATTTTTAGAAACTATTAAATAACATTAAAAGTTGCAAAAGAAACTGCCTGCAAACCTCTGCTTCCTACAAGTTCCAGAACCTTCAAAACAAAGGCCCCAAAGTTGGAACAAATGTTCAAATACATGAGCCTTATGGAGTATATTTCTCATTTCAACTATGACAGTGCTCACATAAGAAAAAAAAAACATTATTTTGTACTATCTACTTCCATCATTAATTATCAACCTGTATTTGAATCTTGATTACTCTTTCTGTTATCATCTTGCCATGTCTCTTTCAGATATTAAGCAATTTTTGTTTATTTTCATTGTTTATTAATATTGACACTTACTTCTGACACACCTAATTTCTTGAAACTATTTTATTCATACTCTTCTGGAGTATTCCTTTTCTTAATTGTTTTATTTACAAGAAAAGAAAATTTCATTTGTTCTGTATGTTGAAGACTCAATTTTATTTCTTAAATGTTTATTTTCTTCAGTTTCTTTCATTTCAGTATTCACTCTTTGAAAGATTACACTCTCAATTATGTAAACTTCTATGACGAATCATGAGAAAAAACAAATCAATGATTCCAATAAGGTAGGAGAAAGTGCAGAGTGACAATCAGAAGGGACATGAAAAAGCCTAACCATCTAGCATTGGAAATTGAGTTGGTAGAAAGTAATGGTGGAAAACTCCTTGTCACAGCCTCTGAAGACAGGATACTGGATGAAACTTGAAGGCACTAGAGTGTTCTGAAATAACCTATTACTGACTATAATACTAAAACAAATATCCCTGGATGGAGATTTGAGTTGCTAATGAGGCATATAGTGAATGGAGTTGTACACAGCAACACTGTGAAAGAATACAAACCCTGCCTAAAACAAATTGTTTTTAGTCAGGGTTTCTATTCCTGCACAAACATCATGACCAGGAATCAAATTGTGAAAGAAAGGGTTTATTCAACTTACATTTCCAAATTGCTGTTCATTACCAAAATAAGTCAGAAATGGAATTCAAGCAGGTCAGGAAGCAGGAGCTGATGAAGAGGCCATGGAAGGATGTTACTTACTGGCTTGCTCAGCTTGCTTTCTTATAGAACCCAGGACTACCAGCCCACAGATGGCACCATGCACAATGGGTCCTCCCCCACTTGATCACTAATTGAGAAAATGCCTTACAGCTGGATCTCATGGAGGCATTTCCTCAAGCTCCCTGCTCTGTGATAACTCCAGCTTGTGTCAAGTTGACACACAAAACCAGCCAGTACAATTGACACTTTGTCAACTTGACACACAAACATCCCTAATAAGCCTCAACCCTTACTCTCTTATGCATCCCCAAGATCTAAATGTCTTTAAAAGTTCCACAGTCTTGCAATTTTAAAAATTCAATCCCTTTAAAATATCCAATATCTGTTAAAAATTCAAGGTCTTTTAAAAATTCAGTCTTTAACCGTGAGCTCTACTAAAATACCTTCTTTCTTCATGAGGGAAAAATTTACAGTGCAACTACACTACATAATTTTGGTCAAATCAGGATTATATGTTAAGAAAATCCTGAAATTCTTATTCTTTTTATGGTAGAGCCATTTGCACTGCATTTCTTTTTTATCCAAGGATCTCACATATCTTAGGTTGCCCTAAATGCATCATGTGGACCAGTATGATGCTGAATATAGTTCATGCTGCCTCTACATTCCATGTGCCTACATTCCAGGCATGAGTTACCATGCTCCATTTTATGATGCTCTGTTTTATGAGAATGACACATAGGAATTTTTTATACATTTTTATTGGATATTTTATTTATTTATATTTCAAATGTTATCCCCTTTCCTGGTTTCTCCTCCAGACCCCCCCTATTCCATCTTCTCTGCCCAAGCTTCTATGAGGGTGCTCATACACACACACACACACACACACACACACACACACACACACACTCCAGGCTCCCCATCCGGGCAATCCTCTACAGTGGGGTATCTAGCCTTCCCAGGAACAGGGGCCTATCCTCCTATTGATGTTTCTCAAGGCCACCCTCTCTCTAGTACATATGCTTCTTGCTTCCATATGTACTCTTTGGTTGGTTTAGTTTATGGTAGCTCTCATGGGTCTGGTTGGTTGATATTTTTGTTCTTCCTATGGGTTGAAAAACCCCTTCAGCTCCTTCAGTCCTTTCTCTAACTCCTCCACTGGGGACCCCTGCTTAGTCTAATGGTTGGCTGTCAGCATCAGCCTCTGCATTTGTCAGGCTCTGGCAGAGACTCTCAACAGCTATATCAGGCTTCTGTCAGCAAGCACTTCTTGGCATCCTCAATAGTGTCTGGGTTTGGTGACTCTATATCAAATGGATCTCCAGGTGGGGCAGTCTCTGGATGGTATTTCCTTCAGTCTCTGCTCCACAATTTGTCTCCATATTTCCTCCCTTGAGTATTTTGTTCCCACTTCTAAGAAAGACTGAAGCATACACACTTTGGTCTTCCTTCTTCTTGAGCTTCATGTAGTCTGTGAATTGTATCCCAGGTATTCTAAGCTTTTGGGCTAATACCAACTTATCAGTGAGTACATACCATGTATGTGCTTTTGTGACCGGGCTACCTCATTTAGGATGATATTTTCTAATTCAACCCATTTGCCTAAGAATTTCATGAATTCATTCTTTTTAGTAGCTGAGAAGTACACCATTGTGTAAATGTACTATGTTTTCTGTATCAATTCCTCTGTTGAAGGATATCTGGGTTCTTTCCAGCTTCTGGCTAGTATAAGTCTGCTATGAACATAATGGAGCATGTATCCCTGTTATATGTTGGATCATCTTTTGGGAATATGCCCAGGAAGTTCAAGTAGATCAAGGACCTCCACATAGAAAGAGAGACACTAAAACTGATAAAAGAGAATGTGGGGAAGATTCTGGAACATATGGGCACAGGGGAAAAGTTCCTGAACAGAACACCAATGATTTGTGATGTAAGATCAAGAATCAACAAATGGCCCCTCATAAAATTACAAAGCTTTGCAATGCAAAGGGAACTGTCAATAAGACACAACGGTAACCGACAGATTGGAAAAAGATCTTTACTAATCCTAATTCCAATAGACTGCTCATATCCAATATATACAAAGAACTCAAGAAGTTAAACACCAGAGAATAAAATAACCCTATTAAAGGTGGGATACAAAGCTAAACAAAGAATTCTCAACTACGGAATCCTGAATGGCTTAGAAGCTCCTAAAGAAATGTTCAACATCCTTACTTGTCAGGGAAATGCAAATCAAAGCATCCCTGAGATTCCACCTCACAGTAGTCAGAATGGCTAAGATCAAAAACTCAGGTGACAGCAGATGCTGGCAAGGATGTGGAGAAAAAGGAATACTCCTCCGTTGTTGGTGGGATTGCAAGCTGGTACAACCACTGTAGAAATCAGTCTGGCAGTTCCTCAGAAAATTGGACATAGTAGTACCTGAGGCCATAGCTACACCTAGGGATTTGATAATGGTAAGAAAGCACTCTACAAACACCCTCAGCTGAAATTTCTAGTTTTTTTCTTTATTCCAGTTAGGTTTCTTCTCAATATGTTCATCTTTTCTTAATATATTGTTTTTGTTCCAAGTAAATTCTTTATTACAAGTCTCAGTTCTTATTTAAAATCATTTTGTCATGTTATTTTCATTAATTTAAAACATTTAATTTTTATTACATAGAAATCTTCATTGATGGCCAATCAACTTCCATGTTATATTATATCACCCAGACCCAGATAAAAGTTTGTTACTTGAATTTTACAAGAACCCAGGACACATACGTACTCTTGGTCAGTAGAGAATAGACACTAGCCTAAATTGCATCTTAGTTTTCATATAATTAATTCACATATTATATTTCTTAGTTTTGAAATTCATATGAACAGTTGACAATGTATGCAAACAGTTGATAATTCTCTGTTATTCAACATTTTATTTTGTTTATGAGAGTAATCCACAATAATATATGGAGGCAGAGTTCACCTTCTCTTTGTTTGAATATATTTCTATGTGAATAGAGCACGGCTCAGTAGTATACCTTTATATGAATAAAGTACAGTTTATGTACCCATTTATAGGTTAAAAAAACTAGAAATTTCAAGAGATATAAAACATTATTTGTCATATTTTTATATGTAGTAAAATCATTGATTTCAAGCCTTTATTCTGAGTAGATCTAAATGATCTTGGGCAAAGAGATTATGACAGAAATAAATGATGCTCAGATATCTCAAGGGATAGATAACATGACAAGGTAAGACATATGTCCAATGGAGAATATGTCTTAGTAGACTGAGACACTGTGTGTGAAGCCAAACTCACTTAAATATAACACAGTGGAGAAATGATCTAGAGATACTCTGGTTAAAAAATCCCAAGATATACATACAGATATATACTTGAAATCAGCCATTATATCGGTGAATGCCACAAATTGATTTCTGTTGATGATACATGA
Source organism: Mus musculus (assembly GCF_000001635.26). Classification (NCBI taxonomy): domain Eukaryota; kingdom Metazoa; phylum Chordata; class Mammalia; order Rodentia; family Muridae; genus Mus; species Mus musculus. The sequence continues at coordinate 109,377,006 of NC_000067.6, forward strand.
AGGAAAACTAACATTATCTAAGTGCTGATAAAATTTATGATTCAGCAGTCATTTACACACTAAAATCCCCTCTGGTTTTAAGCCATGTTTGAGTATTTTTAAGGCAAATATATATATATACACACATATACATATGTGTGTGTGTGTGTGTGTGTGTGTGTGTGTTTTCTAGGTCATGACTGAGAGCTGGACACTGGTGACAGTTGGTGGACAAGTAAGACAAGAAACAAACCTATTAGTAGATGAATTTCACAGTAAAGTAAAAGTTCAAGATGTTCTAGTTGCTCAAGGTGATTCTTGACCAAATATAAAAGTAGAAACATGCCCTCTACTTTCTCAAAACAAAAAGAATAATCAAGTAAAATTACTAACTAATATTTTTCACAGAATTTTGATAAAAGTTTAAGAGGCTTTGAAATTTTTAGGCCTGCACATCTGCGGGAGATATCTTGGTTCTGGGACTCCACCGAGACTAGTCTGCACAGGTGAAAGTGTAGACTACAGAAGCTAACAGCTTCTGGGACAGGCAGGAGCCACAGAACTTCTGAGGCAGCCCCCTTTTCGGGCTCCATACATCTGGACACCATCCCTGCCAGAGGATAGGTGTCTGCCCGGCCTGGGAGGGCTTTGTAGGAGCACCTGGGGGAGCCATCTTGGTTCCTGGACCCCTCTGAGACTAGTCTGTGCAGGTGAGAGTGTGGACTACAGAAGCTAACAGCTTCTGTGACAGGCTGAAGCAACACAGCTTCTGAGACAGGTCTGATTTTGGGCCTTCATCTTCGGCCAAGAGGGAGGTCTGAATGCCAGATATCTGTGCACCTTCCCTGTAAGAGGAGAGCTTGCCTGCAGAGAGTGCTCTGACCACTGAAATTCAGAGGAGAGAGCTAGTCTCCCAGGTCTGCAGATGGAGGCTAACAGAATCATGAGAGGAACAATCTCTAACCAGAGGCAACTATAACAACTAACTCCAGAGATTACCAGATGACAAAAGGCAAATGTAAGAATCTTACTAACAGAAACCAAGACCACTCATCATCATCAGAACCCAGCACTCCCATTTCGCCCAGTCCAGGGCACCCCAACACACCCTAAAACCTAGATGAGGATTTAAAAGCATATCCCATGATGATGGTAGAGGACATCAAGAAGGACTTTAATAACTCACTTAAAGAAATACAGGAGAACACTGCTAAACAGGTAGATGACCTTAAAGAGGAAGCACAAAAATCTCTTAAAGAATTGCAGGAAAACACGACCAAACAGGTGATGGAATTGAATAAAACCATCCAAGACATAAAAAGGGAAGTAGACACAATAAAGAAAACCCAAAGTGAGGCAACGCTCGAGATAGAAAACCTAGGAAAGAATTCTGGAACCATAGATGTGAGCATCAGCAACAGAATACAAGAGATGGAAGAGAGAATCTCAGATGCATAAGGTTCCATAGAGAAGATTGGCACAACAATCAAAGAAAATGGAAAATGCAAAAAGATCCTAACTCAAAACATCCAGAAAATCCAGGACACAATGAGAAGACCAAACCTACGGATAATAGGAGTGGATGAGAATGAAAATTTTCAACTCAAAGGACCAGCAAATATCTTCAAAAAATATAGAAGAAAGCTTCCCAAACCTAAAGAAAGAGATGCCCATGAATATACAAGAAGCCTACAGAACTCCAAATAGACTGGACCATAAAAGAAATTCTTCCCGACACATAATAATCAGAACAACAAATGCACTAAATAAAGATAGAATATTAAAAGCAGTAAGGGAAAACATATAAAGGCAAGACTATCAGAATTTCACCAGATTTTTCATCAGAGACTATGAAAGCCAGAAGAGCCTGGACAAATGTTATACAGACACTAAGAGAACAGAAATGTTAGCCTTAGCTACTATATACAGCCACACTTTCAATTACCTTAGATGGAGAAACAAAAGTATTCCATGACAGAACCAAATTCCCACATTATCTTTCCACGAATCCCACCCTTCAAAGGATAATAACAGAAAAAAAAAAAAAACACTACAAGGATGGAAACTACATCTTAGAAAAAGCAAGAAGGTAATCCCGCAACAGACCTACAAAAAGACAGCCACAAGAACGGGATGCCAACTTTGACAACAAAAATAATAGAAAGCAGCCATTACTTTTCCTTAATATCTCTTAATATCAATGGACTCAACTCCCCAATAAAAAGACATAGACTAACAGACTGGCTACAACAACAGGACCCAAAATTTTGCTGCTTACAGGAAACACATCTCAGGGAAAAAGACAGAAACTACCTCAGAATGAAAGGATGGAAAACAATTTTCCAAGCAAATGGTCTGAAGAAACAAGCTGGAGTAGCCATCCTAATATCTGATAAAATCAACTTCCAACCCTAAGTCATCAAAAAAGACAAGCAGGGGCTCTTCATACTCAACAAAGGTAAAATCTTCCAAGAGCAACTCTCAATTCTGAATATCTATGCTACAAACACAAGGGCAGCCACATTCATTAAAGAAAAAATAATAAAGCTCAAAGCACATATTGCACCTCACACAATAATGGTGTGAGACTTCAACACACTACTTTCACCAATGGACAGATCATGGAAACAGAAACTAAACAGGGACACAGTGAAACTTACAAAAGTTATGAAACAAATGGATCTAACAGATATTTACACAGCATTTTATCCTAAAACAAAAGGATATACCTTCTTCTCAGCACCTCATGGTACCTTCTCCAAAACTGACCACATAATTGATCACAAAACAAGCCTCAACAGATACAAAAATATTAAAATTTTCCCATGCATCCTATCAGATCACCATGGCCTAAGGCTGATCTTCTATAACAAAATAAATAATAGAAAGCCAACATTCATGTGAAAACTGAACAACACTCTTCTCAATGATACCTTGGTCCAGGAAGGAATAATAAAAGAAATTAAGAACATTAAGAGTTTAATGAAAACGAAGCCACAACATACCCAAATTTATGGGATACAATGAAAGCATTTCTAAGAGGAAAACTCATAGCTCTGAGTGCCTCCAAAAAGAAACTAGAGAGAGCACACATTAGCAGCTTGACAACACACCTAAAAGTTCTAGAACAAAAGGAAGCAAATTCACCCAAGAGGAGTAGATGTCAGGAAATAATCAATCTCAGGTGCGATATCAACCACGTAGACGAGAAGAACTATCCAAAGAATCAACCAAATGAGGAGCTGGTTCTTTGAGAAAATCAACAAGATAGATAAACCTTTAGCCAGACTCACTAGAGGGCACAGGGAAAGCATCGTAATTAACAAAATCAGAAATAAAAATGGACATAACAACAGACCCTGAAGAAATCCAAAACACTATCAGATCATTCTACAAAAGGCTATACTCAACAAAACTGGAGAACCTGGATGAAATGAACAAGTTTCTAACAGATACAAGGTACCAAAGTTAAATCAAGATCAGGTTAATGATCTAAACAGTCCTATATTCCCTAAAGAAATAGAAGCAGTCATTAATAGTCTCCCAAACAAAAAAAAAGCCCAGGACCCGATGAGTTTAGTGCAGAGTTCTATCAGACTTTCAAAGAAGATCTAATCCCAGTTCTTCACTAACTATTCCACAAAATAGAATCAGAAGGTACTCTACCCATCTCATTCTATGAAGCCACAATGACTCTGATACCTAAACCACAAAAAGACCCAACAAAGATAGAGAACTTCAGACCAATTTCCCTTATGAATATCGATGCAAAAATCCTCAATAAAGTTCTCGCTAAATGAATCCAAGAACACATCAAAACAATCATCCATCCTGACCAAGTAGGTTTCATCCCAGGGATGCAGGGATGGATCAATATATGTAAATCCATCAATGTAATCCAGTATATAAACAAACTCAAAGACAAAAAACACATGATCATCTCATTAGATGCGGAGAAAGCATTTGACAAAATCCCACACCCATTCATGATAAAAGACTTGGAAAGATCAGGAATTCAAGGCCCATACCTAACCATGATAAAAGCAATCTACAGCAAACAAGTAGCCAACATCAAAATAAATGGTGAGAATCTGGAAGCAATTCCACTAAAATCAGGGATTAGACAAGGCTGCCCACTTTCTCCCTACCTATTCAACAATGTACTTGAAGTCCTAGCCAGAGCAATTAGACAACAAAAGGAGATCAAGGGTATACAAATTGGAAAGGTTGAAATCAAAATATCACTTTTTGTAGATGATATGATAGTATATATAAGTGAGTTTAAAAATTCCACCAGAGAAATCCTAAACCTGATAAACAGCTTCAATGATCTAGCTGGATATAAAATTAACTCAAACAAGTCAATGGCCTTTCTGTATAAAAAGGATAAACAGACTGAGAAAGAATTTATGAAAACAACACTCTTCTCAATAGTCACAAATAATATAAAATACCTTGGCATGACTCTAACTAAGGAAGAGAAAGATCTGTATGTTAAGAACTTCAAGTCTCTGAAGAAAGAAATTAAAGAAGATCTCAGAAGATGGAAAGATCTCCAATGCTCATGGATTGGCAGGATCAATATAGTAAAACTGGCTATTTTTCCAAGAGCAATCTACAGATTCAATGCAATCCCCATCAAAATTCCAATTCAATTCTTCAATGAATTAGAAAGTCCAATATGCAAATTCATCTGGAGTAACAAAAAACCTAGGATAGAAAAACTCTGTTCAAGGATTAGAAAACCTCCAGTGGAATCACCATGCCTGACCTAAAGCTGTACTACAGAGCAATTGTGATTAAAAACTGCATGTTACTGGTATACTAAAATATGTAGACCAATGGAATGGAATCAAAGACCCAGAAATGTACCCACACACCTATGGTCCCTTGATCTTTGGCAAGGTAACAAAAACCATCCAGTGGAAAAAAGACACTATTTACAACAAATAGTGCTGGCACAACTGGCTGTTATCATGTAGAAGAATGCAAATTGATCCATTCCTATCTCCTTGTACTAATGCCAAATCTAAGTGGATTAAGGAACTCCACACAAAACCAGAGACACTGAAACTTATAGAGGAGAAAGTAGGGAAAAGCCTAAAAGATATGGGTACAGGGAAAAATTCCTGAGTAGAACAGCAATGGCTTGTGCTGTAAGATCCAGAATCAACAAATGGGACCTCATAAAATTGCAAAGCTTCTGCAAGCCAAAAGACACTGTCAAAAAGACTAAAAGGCCACCAACAGAGTGGGAAAGGATCTTTACCTATTCTAAATTAGATAGGGGAATAATATCCAATATATATAAAGAACTCAAGAGGGTGGACTCCAGAAAATGAAATAACCCCATTAAAAATAGGGCTCAGAGTTGAACAAAGAATTCTCACCTGAGGAATACTGAATAGCTAAGAAGCACCTGAAAAATGTTCAACATCCTTAATCATCAGAGAAATGCAAATCAAAACAACTCTGAGATTCCACCTCATACCTGTCAGAATGGCTAAGATCAAAAATTCAGGTGACAGCAGACACTGGCAAGGATGTGGAGAAAGAAGAACACTCCTCAATTGTTGGTGGGATTGCAATCTTGTACAACCACTATGGAAATCAGTCTGGCAGTTCGTCAGAAAATTGGAGATAGTACTACTGGAGGATCCCGCAATACCTCTCCTGGGCATATATCCAGAAGTTGTTACAACAGTTAAGAAGGACACATGCTCCAGTATGTTCATAGCAGCCTTATTTACAATAGCCAGAAGCTGGAAAGAACCCAGATGCCCCTCAACAGAGGAATGGATACAGAAAATGTGGTACATTTACACAATGGAGTACTACTCAGCTATTAAAAAGAATGAATTTATGAAATTCCTAGGCAAATGGATGGACATGGAGGGCATCGTCTTGAGTGAGTTAACCCAATCACAAAAGAACTCACACAATATGTCCTCACTGAGAAGTGGATATTAGCACAGAAACTTAGAATACCCAAGATATAAGATACAATTTTCAAAACACATGAAACTCATGAAGAACAAAGACCAAAGTGTGGACATTTTGCTTTTCTTAGAATTGGGTACAAAACACCCATGGAAGGAGTTACCAAGACAAAGTTTGGAGCTGAGACGATAGGATGGATCATCTAGAGACTGCCATATTCGGGGAACCATCCCATAATCAGCTTCCAAACACTGACACCATTGCATACACTAGCAAGATTTCGCTGAAAGGACCCAGATAGAGCTGTCTCTTGTGAGACTATGCTGGGGTCTAGCAAACACAAAAGTGGATTCTCACAGTGAGCTATTGGATGGATCACAGGACCCCCAATGGAGGAGCTAGGGAAAATAACCAAGGAGCTAAAGGGATCTACCACCCTATAGGTGGAGCAACAATATGAACTAACCAGTAACCCCCCCCCCCCCCCCAGAGCTCGTGTCTCCAGCTGCATATATACCAGGAGATGGCCTATTCGACCATCAGTGGAAAGAGAGGCCCATTGGTCATGCAAACTTTATATGCCTCAGTACAGGGGAATGCTAGGGCCAAGAAGTGGGAATGGAAGGGTGGGGAAGTGGGTGGGGGAGCATGTGAGGGTCTTTTGGGATAGCATTGGAAGTGTAACTGAAATAAATACCTAATTTTAAAAAAAGGAAATTTTACAGCTGCTCAATGGTTCTAGAGAAAAGAAAACTGAAGTAAAAAAAATAAAAATAAAAATCTAGGTCACTGACAGGTTGCTGTCTTATTAAAAGAATGTCTGACTTCCTACTACAAACAGCTTTGTAAGTTCTTGGAAAGATTTATACTGACACTGCAGGGAAATTGATAAGTAGACAAAGGCCTTATAGCGATTTTAAGATGTGTCCTGCAGATGCTTGCAACTTTTGGGCTTCCCAAATCTTCAGGGCATTTTCCTATTGAAGCTTTATAAAATGTTTATGATAAAGAAAGTTAATCTTAAAGGGACTTATCTCACCTGTTTCATTGTATTTTCCTGTGTCTCTTTATACTTATTCATTTCCTCTTAATGTCTTCTATCAGATTTTTTATGACAAAATGAAATATAAGCAATATATATTGACAAATACAGCACTACAGAAGATAATAAAAGAAAAACTACAACCCAAGGAGGTTAACTGCAACCAAGGAAACAGAGGAAATAAATAAATAATTTTAAACTTGGAAAACAAAAGAAAGGAAGCACACACACGCACACACATGCCAACACACATATATTGCCATGATAGACATCAAAGTTCAGGAAATAAAAACATTAGTCTTCAATATCTCTTAATGTCAATGGACTCGATTCCTCAATAAAAAGATATAAAGCTAATAGAATGGATGAAAAACCAGGTATGAAGAACCATAATTCTGCTGCATACAGTAAACATCTCAGCAGTAAATTAGACCTTACCTCAGAGCATACAGCTGGAAACTTTTTTTTCTAAGAAAATGGACCCAAGAAGCAAGAAGAAGTAGGTATTCTAGTATTTAATAAAATAGGCTTTAATCAAAATTAATAAAAAGAAATGGGGAAGGACACCAGACTATCAAAGGAAAAATCTAACAGGGTGACATCTCAATTCTGAATATCAATGGCACAAATAAAAGTGCACCCACATTTGTAGAATAAACATTAATAAAGCTGGAATCATATATAAAAGCTCAGAGATTAATAATGGGACATATGAACACCTCATTCTCACAAATGGGCATGTCATTTAGACAAAAAGTAAACAGGGAAACTAATATATGTTATGAGCCACATGAACCAAATAGTTATCTATATGTGTCTGACCCAAACCCAATAGAATATACCTTCTCAGCATCTCTTGTCACCCTCTCTAAAATTGACCATACACTAGGACAAAGCATGTCAAAAGATAGAAGAAAATGAAAATAACCATCTGTAAGTTATCAGAGCACCCTGGATTAAAGCTGGAGTTCAACAAAAGCAGCAACAACAGAAAGCCTAAATTGTCATGTAAACTAAAAACTCTCAAATGACTGTTGAGTCAACAAGGGGGTGGGGGGATTAAAAACTTTCTAGAGTTTAATAAAAATTAGTACAAATCATAATGAAAATTATGAGACAAAAATTAAATCAGTGCTAAGAAGACAGTTCATAGCACTAAGTGCATTCATAAAGAAATTGGAGAGATCAAATACTAGCAACTTAACAGAACATGTATAAACTCTACAAAAAAAGAAGCAAACACAGACCAGGCTGGTAGGTGGCAGTAAACAAACTCAGTGCACAATGAAATCAATTAGAAACTAAGAGAATAATAGAAACAACTAAATCAAGAGTTGTTTTGTTTTGTTTTGTTTTTGAGAAAATAAAGAAGATAGAAAAACTTTTAGCCAAACAAAAATGCAGAGAGAGAACTTCCAAATTAACAAAATCAGTAATTGAAACTGGATATTAAAACAGACACCTAGGAAATCCAAAGGTTTGGAAAGTTTTGGGTTTTTTTTTTTTTTTTTTTTTTTTTTTTACTTCAAAAGCTTGTATTCAAGAAAATTTATAAATCTTAATGAAATAGTTTTATTGATAGTTACTACTTGCCAAAATTATATCACAACCAGGTGAACAATTTAAATATACCTATAACCCTTAACAAAATAGAAGTCTCAGACTAAATCAATCAATCAATCAATCAAATAGGGCCAAAAAAAAATTCTTAACTGCAGAATTATACCAGACCAAAAACAAACAAACAAACAAACAAACAACCCCAAGCTTCTCAAATGGTTCCACACAAAATATAAACAGAAGGACCTGAGAAGGCTGGGCTGATTCCATGACAGTCTTCAAACTGGCAGTTAAGGAGACTATGACTAAATCTCTGTTTCTAAGAACTTGGCAAGTTCAGGCCTCAAAAGCTGCCCTGCCACCTGGCCGGAGGCAAGAACAATGGGTCAGCAGTATCAATTTCCAGATCTCCCTCAGCAAGTTTACAGCCTCCACACCCTGGTAATGGAATTTCCATAAAGATGGACCCAACAGATTAACATAGAGGTCACTTACCCCTGGATTCCCTAATACGTTTTAATTCAGGCCTGCAGGCTCACTTGTAGGGATCTCTGTATCTTGGTGATGGGAGATCCCAGCATGCTCGACTATTGCAGAATAAAATACGCTTTGCATTTACATCCTATTTGAGTCTGGGTTACCAATCTTCAGAGAAACATGGACCCTTACAGAACAATGCCAAAATTCTAAAACATCATAGGAACCTGACATATAATCCACACAAAGGCTCAAAAAAGAGAAGTAGAATTTCAAACACATATCCAGTATGAAAATTGTTGAAAAAAGTCCTCAAGAAAATACCCACAAACTAAATCCAAAAACACATGAACAAAATTCTCTAAAATAACCAAGTTGACTTTGTCACTGGGATGCAGGAATGGTTCAATATAAGAAAATCCATCAGTGTACTACCACATGTAAACAAATCCTGTATTAACTATTTTAACTGAGATCAGTATTGGAGGATTTCTGAGTTCGAGGCAAGCATGGTCTACGAAGTGAGTTCCAGGACAGCCAGGGCTATACAGAGAAACCCTGTCTCAAAAGACCATAAATAAATAGATAGATGATAGATGATAGATAGATAGATAGATAGATAGATAGATAGATAGATAGATAGATAGATAGATAAATTCGAAGAAAATATATAATAAAATATTGAAAAAAATCAGCATATCTATACACCCATCTCAGAATACTGAGTTCCCAGATAAAAGACACCAAACTTTTATACTAATTCAGCATTAAATCTAAGCAGATATCTACTCTCTAAGTTATCAGAATATATTTCCCCATCAATAATACTGAATTATTCCTTGCTATATTTCTTCTGAGCAGCTCTTAATTCCAATTGGCAAGCCCTCATGGTTATGTTTTCATAACTCACATACACCATAGCTTCTCATCTTTCCTCACCTTCCTCTCCTTTTTGTGGTCTACTCAGACCCCAATTCCAGGGGTCCAAACCATGCCTATCTCTCTTTTGCTCAACGATTAGCTGTAGCCATCTTTATTTACCAATCAGGGATAATTCAGGGACAAGGTTTGGTATCATCACTGTGTATTTGCAGAGTCTCTTGACCTTGGGAGCAATGAGGCCTTGGGGACAGTACTTAGCATTACAATACATAGCAAAAGACCAACACTCCACCAGCAACCTGAATGAAAAATGCAAATGATTGTCTCATTAGCTTCTAATAAAACCTTTGACAAAATCCTACACCCCTTCATGATGCAAGTGTTAGAAAGCTTAGAAATACTAGGCATTTATCCAACACAGTAAAGGCCACATACAGCAAGCCGATAGCCAACATCAAATTAAATGGAAAGAAATTTAAAGCAATTCCAATAAAACCGGGGACAAGACAAGATTGTTGAGTCTTTACATATCTATTCAATATAGTATTTGAAGTTCTAGCTACAGAAGTAAAACAACTAAAGTAGACTAAATTGGAAAGGAACAAATCAACTTATTGCTCTTTGTAGATGATCTGTTATTACTTGTAACTGACCAACAAATTTTACCAGAGAACTCTTTTTTTTTTTTTTTTTTTTTTTTTTTTTTTTAATCCTAGAATTTGAAGTCATTTAAGGAGACTCCAATCTGGCCATTAATATTTTTTTTAGTTTTCTTTTCACTCTACCTAGGCAATTTCCATGTTTAACTTTCTAGTTAATTTCTAACATTCCTTTATTTTTTTTAAATATTTTTGTTAGGTATTTTCCTCATTTACATTTCCAATGCTAACCCAAAAGTCCCCCATACCCACCCCCCCACTCCCATACCCACCCACTCCCACTTCTTGGCCCTGACTTTCCCCTGGACTAGGCATATAAAGTTTGAACGGCCAATGGGCCTCTCTTTCCACTGATGGCCTACTAAGCCATATTCTGATACTTATGCAGTTAGAGACATGAGCTTCAGAGGTACTGGTTAGTTAATATTGTTGTTCCACCTATAGGGTGGCATATCCCTTTAGCTCCTTGGGTACTGAATCTAACTCCTCCATTGGGGGCCCTGTGATCCATCCAATAGCTGACTGTGAGCATCCACTTCTGTGTTTGCTAGGCCCTGGCATAGTCTCAAAAGAGAGAGCTATATCTGGGTCCTTTCAGCAAAATATTGCTAGTATGTGCAATGGTGTCAGCGTTTAAAAGCTGATTATGGGATGGATCCCTGCATATGGCAGTCTCTAGATGGTAGATCCTTTCATCACAGCTCCAAATTTTGTCTCTGTAACTCCTTCCATGGATGTTTTGTTCCCAATTTAAAGAAGGGCCAAGTGTCTACACTTTGGTCTTCGTTCTTCTTCAGTTTCATGTGTTTACCAAATTATATCTTATATCTTGGGTATCCTAATTTCTGGGCTAATATCCACTTGTCATTGAGTATGTATTGTGTGAGTTCCTTTTTGATTGGGTTACCTCACTCAGGATGATGCCCTCCAGGTCCATCCATTTGGCTAGGAATTTCATGAATTCATTCTTTTTAATAGCTGAGTAGTACTCCATTGTGTAAATGGACCACATTTTCTGTATCTATTCCTCTGTTGAGGGGCATCTGGATTCTTTCCAGCTTCTGGCTATTATAAATAAGGCTGCTATGAACATAGTGTAGCACGTGTCCTTCTTGCCGGTGGGGACATCTCTGGATATATGCCCAGGAGAGGTATTGCTGGATCCTCCAGTAGTACTATGTCCAATTTTTTGACAAACTGCCAGACTGATTTCCAGAGTGGTTGTAACAAGCTTGTAATCCCACCAACAATGGAAGAGTGATCCTCTTTCTCCACATCCTCGCCAGCATCCGCTGTCACCTGAAATTTTGATCTTAGCCATTCTGACTGGTGTGAGGTAGAATATCAGGGTTGTTTTGATTTGCATTTCCCTGATGATTGAGGATGTTGTACATTTTTTTCAGGTGCTTCTCTGCCATTCAGTATTTCTGAGGTGAGAATTCTTTGTTCAGCTCTGAGAACCATTTTTTAATGGGGTTATTTGATTTTTGGAGTCCACCTTCTTGAGTTCTTTATATATTTTGGATATAAGTTCCCCTATCTGATTTAGGATAGGTACAGATGCTTTCCCAATCTGTTGGTGGTCTTTTTGTCTTGTTGATGGTGTCTTTTGCCTTGTAGAAACTTTGCAAAATTCTGAGGTCCCATTTATCCATTCTCGATCATACAGCACAAGCCATTGCTGTTCTATTCAGGAATTTTTCCCCTGTGCCCATATCTTTAAGGCTTTTCCCTACTTTCTCCTCTACGAGTTTCAGTGTCTCTGGTTTTATGTGGAGTTCCTTAATCCACTTAGATTTGACCTTAGTACAAGGAGATAGAAATGGATCAATTCTCATTCTTCTACATGATAACCACCAGTTGTGGCAGCACCATTTGTTGAAAATGCTGTCTTTTTTCACACTGGATGGTTTAGCTCCCTTGTCAAAGATCAAGTGATCATTGGTGTGTGGGTTCATCTCTGGGTCTTCAATTCTGTTCCATCCATTCTTGTCTGCTGCTATACCAGTACCATGCAGTTTTGATCACAATTGCTCTGTAGTACAGCTTTAGGCCAGGCATGGTGATTCCACCATAGGTTCTTTTATCTTTGATAAGAGTTTTTGCTATCCTAGGTTTTTTGTTATTCCAGATGAATCTGCCAATTGCCCTTTCTAATTCGTTGAAGAATTGAGTTGGAATTTTGATGGGGATTGCATTGAATCTGTAGATTGCTTTTGGCAAGATGGCCATTTTTACAATGTTGATCCTGCCAATCTATGAGCATGGGAGATCTTTCCATCTTCTGACATCTTCTTTAATTTCTTTCCTTAGAGGCTTGAAGTTCTTATGATACAGATCTTTCACTTCCTTAGTTAGAGTCACTCCAAGGTATTTTATTTTATTTGTGACTATTGAGAAGGGTGTTGTTTCCCTAATTTCTTTTTCAGTCTGTTTATCCTGTGTGTAAAGAAAGGCCATTGACTTGTTTGAGTTAATTTTATATCCAGATTATTCATTGAAGCTGTTTATCAGGCTTAGGAGTTCTCTGGTGGAATTTTTAGGGTCACTTATATATACTATCATATCATCTGCAAAAAGTGATATTTTGACTTCTTCCTTTCAAATTTGTATCACCTTGATCTCCTTTTGTTGTCTAATTGCTCTGGCTAGGACTTCCAGTACAATGCTGACTAGGTAGGGAGAGAGTGGACAGCCTTGTTTAGTCCCTGATTTTAGTGGGATTGCTTACAGCTTCTCATCATTTACTTTGATGTTGGCTACTGGTTTGCTGTAGATTACTTTTATCATGGTAAGTTATGGACCTTGAATTCCTGATCTTTCCAAGACTTTTATCATGAATGGGTGTTGGATTTTGTCCAATGCTTTCTCTGCATCTAACAAGATGATCATGTGGTTTTTGTCTTTTAGTTTGTTTATATACTGGATTACATTAATGGATTTCTGTATATTGAGCCATCCCGGCATCCCTGAGATGAAAACTATTTGGTCAGGATGGATGACTGTTTTGATGTGTTCTTGCATTGATTCGGTTAGCAAGAACTTTATTGAGGATTTTTGCATCAATATTCATAAGGGAAATTGGTCTGAAGTTCTCTATCTTTGTTGGGTTTTTTTGTGGTTTAGGTATCAGTAATTGTGGCTTAATAGAATGAGTTGGGTAGAGTACCTTCTGCTTTTATTTTGTGGAATAGTTATTGAAGAACGGGGATTAGATCTTCTCTGAAGGGCTGATAAAACTCTGCACTAAACCCATCTGGTGCTGGGCTATTTTTTTGGTTGGAAGACTATTAATGACTGCTTCTATTTCTTCAGGGGATATAGGACTATTTAGGTCATTAACCTGATCCTGATTTAACTTTGGTACCTGGTATCTGTCTAGAAACTTGTCCATTTCTTCTAGGTTCTCCAGTTTTGTTGAGGATAGCCTTTTGTAGAAGGAGCTGATGGTGTTTTGGATTTCTTCAGGATCTGTTGTTATGTCTCCCTTTTCATTTCTAATTTTGTTAATTAGGATGCTTTCCCTGTGCCCTCTAGTGAGTCTGGCTAAGCGTTTATCTATCTTGTTGATTTTCTCAAAGAACCAGCTCCTTGATTGGTTGATTCTTTGAATAGTTCTTGTTTCCACTTGGTTGATTTCGCCTCTGAGTTTGATTATTTCCTGCAGTCTACTCCTCTTGGGTGAATTTGCTTCCTTTTGTTCTAGAGCTTTTAGGTGTGTTGTCAAGCTGCTAATGTGTGCTCTCTCTAGTTTCTTTTTGGAGGCACTAAGAGCTATGAGTTTTCCTCTTAGAAATGCTTTCATTGTGTCCCATAAATTTGGGTATGTCATGGCTTCATTTTCATTAAACTCTAAAAAGTCTTTAATTTCTTTCTTTATTCCTTCCTTGACCAAGTTATTGAGAAAAGTGTTGTTCAATTTCCATGTGAATGTTGGCTTTCTATTTTTTTTTTTTTTTTTGTTATTTAAGATCAGCCTTAGTCCATGGTGATCTGATAGGATGCATTGGTCAATTTCAATATTTTTGTATCTGTTGAGGCTTGTTTTGTGATCAATTATGTGGTCAGTTTTGGAGAAGGTACCATGAGGTGGTAAGAAGAAGGTATATCCTTATGTTTTAGGATAAAATGTTCTGTAGATATTTGTTAGATCCATTTGTTTCATAAATTCTGTTAGTTTCACTGTATCCCTGTTTAGTTTCTGTTTCCATGATCTGTCCATTGGTGAAAGTGGTGTGTTGAAGTCTCCCACTATTATTGTGTGAGGTGCAATGTGTGACTTGAGCTTTACTAAAGTTTCTTTAATGAATTTGGCTGCCCCTGTGTTTGGAGCATAGATATTCATAATTGTTAGTTTCTCTTGGAGGATTTTACCTTTGAAGAGTATGAAGTGCCACTCCTTGTCTTTTTTGATGACTTTGGGTTGGAAGTCAATTTTATTATATATTAGAATGGCTACTCCAGCTTGTTTCTTCATAGCATTTGCTTGGAAAATTCTTTTCCAGCCTTTACCAGAGAACTCTTAAAGCTGATAAATACCTTTAGCAAATGGGATGAATACTTAATTAATTCCAAAAATGAGTATTCCTTCTTTATATAAACATTAAATGGGCTGAAAAGAAGTTAGAGAAACACCACCCCTTACAATGGTCACAAATAATATGAAATTTTCTGAAGTAATTACGCCTGAGGAAGTGAAAGACATCTATGACAGAAACTTCAAACATCTGATAACACTTGTTGAAGAAGATATGAGAGGATAGAAATATGTCCCATGCACATGGATAAGTAGGATTTGCATAGTAAAAATGCTCATCTTACCCAGAGCAAGCTATGGATTAAGTGCAATATCTATTAAAATTATGACATAATTCATAGAACTTGACAGTGACACACTCAACTTTATATAGAAAAGCTAACCCCAGGGTAGCTAAAACAATCTCGTGCTATAAATAAAACATCACGAGATTCAAGCTATACTACAGAGCTGTATGAATTAAAATGTACATAAAAATAAACAGGTAGGTGAATATAATCAAATCAAAGACACAGAGATGAACTCACACAGCTACAGATGATTTTTGACAAAGAAACCTAAAATCATATAAAGTAAAAGAAAAACCATCTTCAACAAATGGTGCTGTTCTAATTAGATGTCTGCACATAGAAGAATGTAAATAGATCCATATTTATTACCCTGCAGAAAACTCAAGTTTATGTGGATCAAATACTTCAATGCAAAATTAGATACACTAAATCTGCTAAAGAAGAAAATCGGGAATAGCCTTGAACTCATTAGCACAGGAGACAGCTTCCTGAAGAGAACACTAAAAGCTCAGGCACTAAGATCAGCAATTAATAAATGGGGCCTCATTAAACTGATAAGCTTCTGTAAGGACAAGGGCACTGTTAAGAGGACAACATGGTAGCCTACAATATGAATAAAATCAATATGTTCATCAGTCCCACAACTTTCAGAATGATAATATCTAAAAAAAATGTAAAGAACTCAAGAAAGTAAATATAAGTAAACCAAATAACACAACTAAAAACTGTGGTATAGTTATAAACAGAATTCTCAAAAACAAAAAGCAAAACAAATCTCTATTTACTGAAAAGCACTTAGAAATGGTCTAAATCCTTAAGTCATCAAGCAAATTCAAATCAAAATGCCTCTGAGCTTCACTCTTATACCTGTTAGAATGGTCAAGACACACACACACACACACACACACACACACACACACACACACACAGCACATAAAGCACAGGTTTTAAAGCAATTATTCTATATCTGGTGGAAGTGCAAACTTGTACAAGCACTTTGAAAATCAATTGGGCAGTTTTTCAGAAAAATAGGAATCTATTTCAAGAACTAACAATATCACTCCTTGGCATATACCCTAAAGATTTTCAGCCTTACTCCAAGGATATATGCATAATTTTGTTCATAGCAGCTTTATTTGTAATAGCCAGAAACTGGAAAAATGGAGATCCCCTCAACTGAAGAATGCAAAAAGAAATCCTAGTACATTTATACAGTAGAATAATATTCAGCTGTTAAAAACAATGAAATCATGAAATGTAGAGGCATATAGATGGAGCTAGAAATGGTCACCCTGAGTGAGAGAACCCAGACCCAGAAAGATAAATATGATATGTGCTCACTTATAAATTGATATTATACATAGAGTCCAGGACAATCACATTAAAATCCACAGATGCAAAAATCTAAGTAACAAGGAAGGTGATGCTTGTAAATTAGAGAAAATAGAATAGACATAGGATAGGGAGGGAACTTGGCCAGGGAGGGAGTGAGGAAAGGAGCAAGAAATGTCATAGGAGAATAGAATGAAAGTGTACTAGAAGAAAGAATTTGAATCAGCAATGGGGCATCTCTGGGACAAGCAAGACAAAGGAAACTCTCAGCAATCTATGAGGGTAATCTTAGCTATGACTTTGAGAAGTAGGCAATATGAAGTTGAAATGACCTTCTGCAGTAACCAGAAAATACAAAGAATGGAGGGATTGAGACACTAACACTACCACAAAATTGTCCACCCACAATTTGTCTGCCTTTGGAGGTAAACATAGATCAGAAAGTGAAGGTAAATCTAACCAATAACTGACTCAGTCTGAGACCCATACTATGAGAGAGATCCTACCCCTGAAACAAGTAATGTTTTGCAATACTTAAAGACACATACCTAGCATAACTGTCATCTGAGAGGCTTCACCCAGCAGCTGATGGAAAAGATGTAGAGACCCATAACCATACATTAGGTGGAGCTTTTGGAAGAGGAAAAAAACATATTAAAGGAGCTAGAAATGTCAAGGACATCAGAAGAAGCCTACAGAATCAACTTACCTGCACCCGTATGTGCCCACAGAGACTGAACCAGTAAAAAGAGAGCACGCATATGACAGATCTAAGCCCTCTGTGCATATGTAATAGTTGTGCATCTCCTTCTTAATGTGTGCCTCCTAACAGTAGGAGTTACTATTGCCTGCCTTTGGATCCCATTTCTCTAACTGGGCTGCCTTGCCATGTCACAATAGAAGATAATAGCCTACTACTATTGTTAAGGTGGATTGATTCACGGGAAATATGTATATGTAGAATAGGTTCTCTTCTGCACATGAAACCAGGAATTAAATTCGTGTAATACGACTAAGAAGTGAGTCTCTTCACCCATGGAGCAAACTTGCCGACCCCTTGCTTAAATATTTGATAACAACCTAGTGAGGGTATAGTGAGTTTTAATCCAAGTTTTATTGTAAAAGTTTGGTATATATCAGTGGATAATTGAACCAATGGACAAATCCAAACCAAACAAAACCCTGGTTTTGTGTGTACTAATTGAAAATAGTTTCTTATTTAGGTGTAGGCCCCTGGTCCATTTATCCCTCATTGTTGGAAATTTTTCTGGCCAGGATATTTGCAGGTGTTGTGCATGCTGCTACAGTCTCTCTGTGTTCAATATGAATCAGCACTATTGTGTCTGAAACAAGCCTGCTTTCTTGGATTAATCCATCAATTCTGTCTCTTAATATAGTTCTGTCTCCTCTTCTGCTTATACCCCTGAACCTTGAAGAGAGGAACCTGGAGTTGGTGGTCAGGTCTCCACAAGGAGTCTCACAGAGTCTACTAACCTGGGCCCTTGGGATCACCCAGATACTGAACTACCAACCAAAAAAAAAAAAAAAAAAACATGCAAGGGTTGGACCTAGACCCCAGACATGTATGTAGCATATATGTAGCTTGGTCTTTATGTGAGTACCCATCAACTGGAATGGAGGTTTACCCTGATTCTAATGTCTGCCTGTGCATCCTATTTCCCTGATTGGGCTCCTTGTCTGACATCAATGGGAGAGGATATGCCTAGTCTTGTAGTGACTTGAGGTACAAGAGTGGGTTGGTACACATGGGAACTTTTCAGTTCTTAAAGAGAAAGGGCAGGTGCTGTAGTGGGAGGGGCCATGTGACAGGGGAACAGAAAGGAGTAGAGAGGCTGTGATCAGGATATAAAGTGAACAAATAAATTAAATAAATAAATAAACTTAATGGAAAAAAAGAAAATTGCAAGCCAAAATAAAATCAGTATTCTAACAAATAAAGACGAATAAAACAAACAAAAGACAAAATAAAACAAAAACATGTTTTTCTTTTATGTGTCCTATTATTTTTAAATTTTAAGATGTTTTTATTTTATGTATAGGAGTGTTCTTCCTTCATGGATGGGTATGCACCAAATATGTGTCTGTTGCCTGCAATGACCAGAAGAGCATATAATGCTCAGAAGAGCATTTTGGATAGCCTGGAATTGGAGTCATGGGTAGTTATATGCTTACATATGCATGTTGGGAATCAAAGTTGGGACCTCTGAAAGAACAACTACTCCTAACCACAGAGCTATAGAACTATAGTTCCAGCCCCTGTTTTTTTTTTTTTTCTTTTAGTTTAGATTGTTGTTTGTTTGTTTGTTTTGTTGTTGTTTGTATTATTTTGTTTTTCTATTTTTGTGTGTGTAGTGTTGGATACTATCTCCTGCATCCTAGGCAACTACTTTACTATTGACCTATAATCTCAGCTGTGTCTTAGTTTTCTATACATAATACTGTAATTTGTCTCAAAGTTCCACAATTTTGCTAGTGCTGATCTCTCTGTGTCTGTTGGTCTGTCTGTCTGTCTGTCTGTGTCTGTGTCTGTGTGTCTCTGTCTCTGTCTCTGTCTCGTCTCTGTCTCTCTCCCCTTATAATCGTTGCCTAATTTTGACAATTACATTTAGAAATTATTTTGTCAAAAATTAATAAGATGAAAGATAGATTCTTCAACAAAAGAACTGGCTGTATGAATTTCTCATGGAATAGCAGAGTTCTCTTATTCCCTAGGATGCAAGTTTATTCTGAAAATGTTTAACAGGTCCAGTTTATTGCCACATTTATGAATAATCTGTTTACTAGACTCCAGTGTTTTTATTATTTACTTAATTTGGTTGATGTTGTTCTTTTAACCTTAACGCTAGACAGAAAAGCATTTGAAATTCTTTGTATTTCTAGCGATATACACCTCCCTTTGGGAATATCCTTCTATACTTTCTATGAGGAAAACTCCGTCAAGATTGATATAGAGAAGATTTCAAATATTAACTCTAACATTAGCTTTGTTAAACATTCAAGTAACATTCCTCCAGTTAGATTTATCAATATATTTTTGATTTGTTGTGTCCAGCAGCATAGAAAATACTTGTATAAAAATTGTTTTGTTTACTTATTTTCTGTTCAGGTTTTCCTCAGACAGTGTCTTAGTTTCCAATTCAGGAGTTAATTGTTCTATGTATTTACCTTATTAAAAATATCCAACAGGTTTTTGATGTTTTCCACAAGATGTTATTTTCTAAAAATTGAAATTGATTCAACTTTTCTTCTACACAAAATCTCATGTCCTGAGTTCTTCAGAGTTCTTGACACAAATTAAACACTTCACTTTGAAAATCCAAAAATCTGAGGAGTACTTTTCGCTGCCCCCTAAGGGCTTTAGTTTCAAAATACATATTTTATAATTGAGAAGTTTATTTATTTATTTATTTATTTATTTTTTATTTATTGTTTTTTAGAGGCAGGGTTTCTCTATCTAGCCCTGGCTGTCCTGGAACTCACTTTTGTAGACCAGGCTGGCCTCGAACTCAGAAATCTGCCTGTCTCTGCCTCACGAGTACTGGGATTAATGGCGTGCACCACCATGTCTGGCACTAATTGAGAAATTTAAATAAATGTGTTGCCAGCATACTGAAAATAGATTCTAAAAAGCAATCATGTCTGCAATGATAAAGTTATGTTACATGTTTTAAAAACATTATTATTTTTTGATACTTTAATCTTTTCATTTACAGGCCAGTCTTTATTCCCCCCCTGCTCTGTCCTCTGACTATTTCTCATCCCATACATCCTACCCACCCCACCACTCCCTGGGATACATATATATATATATATATATATATATATATATATATATATATATATATATATATACATTCATACAACCATTTATCAAACTTTCAGTAGGTTTGAATCAGCTATTTATTTATTAGGCAATTCAAAATAGCATTCTCTACTAAGCATTTCATTTAAATCCATGAATGCTTATGTTTGACTCTAAGTAGGTCTAAAATGAAACTTAATAGCAAATGATATAGATGATATATGTGATACAGATATAGATATATCCCATTTAGTTCATATACTGCCACATGTATGTATATTTTTTGAACTGACCACTCTGCACTACTAACCAGGTATTATGATCTTCTCTTAGGAAGGCAGCCTTTCCTGCCCCTACATTTCACAAGCTTGTATAGCCCCTTGTGGAGGATTATAGCCCCCTGAGCCGTTCTCTGTCCAGATTAACTTGTATATTTGTAACATCATTGTGTAGTTGAGATTTGGGCTGTCATGTTAGTGAGATTTTGCATGTAATGATTTTGATATTTCTTGGAGACATAGTATCCCAGGAAATTCTTCGATCCTCTGGCTCTGAAAAGATTTCTGCCTCTTTTTACTCAATGTTTTCTGAGACTTAGCTTCTGGAGGTCTTTGAAAAAGCATCTGTTGAGACATAGCTCCACCACTCTGCACTCGGGTTGGATATGTTTTTCTGTAGTGTTCTCCATTGTAAAGAAACTTTTCCATGATGAGTGGTGAAGCCTGCAATTATCTGTGAGTAAAAGGACATTTGTTGTTAGGGATTCTTAATATTTGCTTTCATGGTTGAGTTACTCTGTTTTACTCATTAAGTACATATGTTGGCACTGTTATTCAGATAAGGAATTCGTATAAATGAAACAACACAAAATGAAAAGTTGTCATGAGAATACATTACGTTTTAACATGTTTAAAGTAGCACTTTTCCTTTATGGGACTCTTGTAGACTTCACCGATAAATTTTATCATTAGTGGATTTCTTCAGATGTTGTCAATACTCATTGAAATATTGTGAAACCATTTTAAATATCACATATATCTGACTATTTGTAGTGAAGGCACATTTGCATACACTAAATGACCACCTAAAGCCATACCCTACTCTAGAGTTTTCCCTGCATCTCATCAAAATGTAGAGATCCTTTATTTAGATAATAATCTGTATCAAAATTTATGATGTGCTGTGGTATTATGGTTAATCCATAAGAATGGTTTGTATGATAGTAAAACAGTGGTTAGAATGAGAGTTTAGAAGTTAGAGACTCACAATAATGTATCTCCTGTCCATCTGGCATTGGAAAAGAACTCCAAAATTGTAATGAATCTATTCTAAGAGTACTGGATGATTGCAAGAAGTGAAAAATCTCAAACTCTATAGCTTTAAGTAATATGAAAATTTGAAACAGCATAAAACTTTGAAATAATGATGTCTGAGGTAAACATTGCTGTGTCTGAGCAGGACTTAACAACCTAATAAAGAGTTAATATTCCCACGTTTTCAGGATGTGGAATAATTTACACATTTAGTTTACATAGTGGGTTTCCTGTCATGGCTGTCAGTATAGACAGTGCTGTCACTGACCTTTAAAGTGTCAGAAATATCAACAGACAGTTACCTCTCCCAATAAGAAGTCAACACCTATTGCTTTCAGCTTTATATGGCTAAATTTTAATATATATGATCATAAGAACTTTTCATGATATGTAGATTTACACTGCTGTTGAGGTTATCATCAAGATATGAAGAAGACAATCCATTTCCAAGCTATTCTTCAACAGACTCTATGTGCTAAAATAGCTTATAAAACATAGCAAGTAGTTTTAATCAAAATTAGAAGACAGAGTTAATGTTTCAATGCATAATTATATATAATATAAATGTGCAAATCATTTGGTATTAAGCTCATTTTAGACCTACTTAGAGTCACACATAAGCATTCATGGGTTTGAATGAAATGCTTAGTAGAGAATGCTATTTTGAATTGCCTAATAAATAGCTGATTCAAATCTACTGAAAGTTTGATAAATGGTTGCACGAACAAAAGTCAAAAAATTAAATTTGATATCTTTGTCAAGTAAAGCATGTTTCTTCTGAGTATGTTTTGAAATAACATGTCAATATGTCTTTTATATAGTCCCTTTTTAAATATCAGTTTCCAATAAGATGAGAAATGGGAAGAATTTTAGTATTAATATGTTGCTTCATATGAATTTATTTTCTTTGATTTTTCTGAATGCAAATCGGTCTGTATTACTCTATCATATTTTTCTAAAGCTATACATAAAACTAAATACTATTTTATTTACATAATTTGAGGATTCTAGCTGAGTATGTTTTCATACTTCATGTCATTGATGTTCCAAATATTATCATTGATATATTTCGGCTCAAAAGCCATATATATATACACACACTGTTTCTAAGGTGTAAGATTTTTTTAGGCAAATGAGGTCGTATGCATCATGAAGTATTTATAATGTTTTAAAGTTTTCTTGTGTTCCTCTTTATATTTTAAAAGCCTTTCTCATGTAGACAACAAAACATGTGTGAAATGTCCAGCAAAATGTGGGAACCAATAACTCTTCTGTCCAGGAAAGGCACTGAAATATTTACAGTCTGGTATTACATGGATATGCAGGTTGTTTGATTTGGACCATTTACAGTAGAACTAACGAGACAGAAGCAGTTATACAAATGGTAAATCTACTCTAGCTTTGTCTTGCAAGTTTCCAAACCAATGTGCAAGCAGCTTCATCAAGTCTCTTCTTCCCTAACAGCTTCAGCTTACAGAACCATGGAAAGTTTCTCTTTCCTTCTTTAAATTTTCTGAGCTTACTAAGTTTTACAAGTTTCACCAACTTCCAGAATGGTGTTAAAGAAAGAATAAATAAAGGGAAGGATACTTCAATCTGAGTCAAACCACTAGAAAAGACAGTTACTATATCTTTTTATTTTTAACTATTGTTTTCCCTCAATGAAAATCAAAACAAGCCCCCCCCCTACAGGCACTCATTTATGGTAATATCCAATATATACAAAGAACTCAAGAAGATATACTCCAGAGATTCAAATAAACCTGTTAAAAAATGGAGTACAATGGTGTCAGCTTTTGGAAGCTGATTACGGGATGGATCCCTGGATATGGCAGTCTCTAGATGGTCCATCCTTTTGTCACAGCTCCAAACTTTGTCTCTGTAACTCCTTCCATGGGTGTTTTGTTGCCAATTCTAAGAAGGGGCAAAATGTCCACACTTTGGTCTTCTTGAGATTCATGCGTTTAGCAAATTGTATCTTATATCTTCGGTATCCTAAGTTTCTGGGCTAATATCCACTTATCAGTGAGTACATATTGTGTGAGTTCCTTTGTGATTGGGTTACCTCACTCAAGATGATGCCCTCGAGGACACCATTGCACACACTAGCAAGATTTTGCTGAAAGGACCCAGATAGAGCACTCTCTTGTGAGACTATGTAGGAGCCTAGCAAACACAGAAGTGGATGCTCATAGTCAGCTATTGGATGGATCACAGGGCTCCCAATGGAGGAGCTAGAGAAAGTACCCAAGGAGCTAAAGGGATCTGCAACCCTATAGGTGGAACAGCATTATGAACTAACTAGTACCCCTGAGCTCTTGAGTCTAGCTGCATATGTATCAAAAGATGGCCTAGTCGATCATCACTGGAAAGAGAGGCCCATTAGACTTGCAAACTTTATATGCCCCACTACAGGGGAATGCCAGGGCCAAAAAGTGGGAGTGGGTAGGTAGGGGAGTGGGTGGGAGGGTATGGGGGACTTTTGGGATAGCTTTGGAAATGTAAATGAGGAAAATACCTAATAAAAATATTTTAAAAAATGGAGTAGAGAGCTAAACAAAGAATTCTCAACCTAGGAATATCAAATGGCTGAGAAGCACCTAAAAAATTGTTCATCATCCTTAGTCATCAGGGAAACAAAAATCAAAACAACCCTGAGATTCCAACTCACACCAGTCAGAATGGCTAAGATCAAAACCTCAGGTGACAGCAAATGCTGGTGAGGATGTGCAGAAAAAGGAACACTCCTCCATTTCTGGTGGGACTGCAAACTGGTAAAACCACTCTGGAAATCAACCGGGAGGTTCCTCAGTAAATTGGAAATAGATCTACCTGAAGACCCAGCTATATCACTCTTGGGAATCTATCCAAGAGATGCCTCACCATGCCACTATGTTGATAGCAGCCTTACTTGTGAGAGCCAGAAGCTGGAAACAACATAGATGTTCTATGACAGATGAATGGATACAGCAAATGTGGTTCATTTACACAATGGAATACTACTCAACTATTAAGAATGAGGACATCCTGACATTTGTTAGCAAATCGATGGAACTAGAAAATATTATCCTGAGTAAAGTAATTCACACCCAAAATGACATGCAAGGTATGTACTCCCTAATAAGTGGATATTAGCTGAAAAAAGAAAGAAAGAAAGAAAGAGAGAGAGAGAGAGAGAGAGAGAGAGAGAGAGAGACAGAGACAGAGAGAGAGAGAGAGAGAGAGACAGAGAGAGAGAGAGAGAGAGAGAGAGAGAGAGAGAAAGAAAGAAAGAAAGAAAGAAAGAAAGAAAGAAAGAAAGAAAGAAAGAAAGAAAGAAAGAAAGAAAAGGGAAGGGGAGAGGAGGGGAGGGGAGAAAAGAAATGAAATGAAATGAAAAGAAAAGAAAAGAAAAGAAAAGAAAAGAAAAGAAAAGAAAAACTCATAGAGAATACACAAGATAAAGTCCACAGAATTCAAAAGGATCAACAAGCTGAAGTGCCCAAGTGAGGATGCCTCAGTCTCACTTGTGAGAGAGAAGAAAGCAATCAAAAGTGGGGAGGAGTGAGGGACATGGGAGGGAAAGTGGACAGGGTGGGGAGGGGAAAATGGGGGGCGATTAGAGGGGAACCTGATCTGGAATTTGGGTGAGGGAAAATATCTGAAGCCCTGAGGGCAGAAGATGGCCTAGTTGGCCATCATTGGAAAGAGAGGCCCCTTGGTCTTGCAAACTTTATATGCCCCAGTACAGGGGAAACACCAGTGCCAAGAAGTGGGAGTTGGTGCGTAGGGGAGTGTGTGTGTGTGTGGGGGGGTATAGGGGACTCTTAGGATAGCATTTGAAATGAAAATGAAGTAAATACCTAATAAAAATTGGAAAAAAAATCATATACAGAAAAGAAAAAAAGAATGTAAACAGGCAACCTCAGAAAATCAGAGGGTGGGAGGACACCGCAGAATGTACCAGAAACCTGGGAAGTGAGAGACTTATAGGACTTAAAGGGAGGTACCTTTGATGAAATGCCCAACATTAGTGAGAGGGAAGTTATAGAGCCCACCTCCAGCAGGAAGACAGGACATCAAGTGAGGAATGGGATTGCCATCCCACAGTCACACCTCTGACCCATAGTTGTTTCTGTCTGAAAGAATTACAGGGATGGAAATGGAGAGGAGCCTGAGGAAAAGAAAGTTGAACAACAGGCCCAAAGTGGGATTCAGCTCAAGGGAAGGTCCTAAGGCCTGACACTATTACTGAGGCTAGAGAATGCTCACAAGAAGGGACCAATCATGACTGCCCTCTGAAAGACCCAACAAGCAGCTGAAAGAGTCACATGTAGTCATTTGTACCCAATCAATGGACAGAAGCATCTGATCCCTTTTGTTGAATTAGGGAAGGCTGAAAGAAGCTGAACAGAAATGTGACCCTGTAGGAGGACCGGCAATCTTAATTAATCTGGACCCCCACGATATTTCAAACACTGGACCACCAAACAAACAGCATACACCAGCTGATATGAGGCCCCCAGCACATATACAGTAGAGGACTTCCAGGTCGTGTTCATTCAGAGATGATGCACATAGGAGTTTAGAGGTCAGAATGGGTGGGGGGTTGGGGCATCCACATGGAGATGGGGTGGGATGGGGAGGAGGTGTGGGGTGGGAAGCAGTCGGAGACTGGATGGGGGGATAGGGAATGGAATATGCAGTGTAAAAAATTAATTACAAATAAATTTAAGTTAAAACAGTTATTATATGAAAGCAATACAATTAAGACAATGGCCAGTTACATAAACCTAAGAATACGTGGTATTATTCAATATTGGAGAGATCACCAATTATTAATGATCATGAAGTGTTTGAGAAGGAGTAGAAATCAGCTCTCATTAAATTTGTTCTTCTTCGGTTATTGTAGGACAACACTTCCTGACCTTATCTCTATTCACCTCTGAATCTTCTCTCAATGTTTTTGGTGTCTGTATCATTTCACTCCTGTAAAGACATACTGTGTGACAGAAATGCTTGGATTAGTGTATGCAAAATGCTTTGTCTAAATAAGAGGCAAATATTTTGAAAACCAATTAAGTCAGGCCTCTGAATGGTAACAACAGAAAGAACATATTCTAGAAAAGTGTCTCCTATGGGATTTCACAGTGAACTTCCCTGTGCTTGAGGATCCTCTCGGGCTCTTCTGTCCAGTGATGTGAAAGGCATGGGAAACAGCAATCCCACAAATAAAATAGCTCATGAAAACAATTAAAGCATGTTCACCAGTAACTCTGCACATGGATAATATGTTCCACAGTCAGTGCCTCCATGTCCCTTAGGCTTTGTTTAAGACAAAAATACTAGCTGCAGTGACTGCTGTCACAAAGTAGAGGCACAGATCGGAGTCCTCAGAAAGTCTTCAGTGATTGCCACCTAAGCCACCTATTTATGTGCAAAAATCCATGTTCCTTGCACATGCTGGTTTCATTAAGTCTATAAACCAAAGCTTATTTCTTTAGCTGGTTAGATTACTTTATTACTTGCAGGACATTCTGAAATAAAATTCAGTTTATTGATTATTTTATTATATTCTTTTTTAAAGGTGCTAGACCATAGAATGTTATGAAGAGTGTTAAAGAGGGAGAATGTTATAGTTATAATTAGGCAATGAAATAATAGTTGTTAATGTAAAACAGGCACTTTCTTCTGCTTGGTACAACATTAAAGTTCATGTTTTTATTTTTGAATATTTATTGAACAGTGTGATAGCTTTGATAATGAAATTTTCAACCTGGTTTATACTGTAATTAGACTGTATTCAACTAATAATATTTTTCCTGTCAGCTGTCTGCTCTCTCTTACCTTTTCCATTCCATTTAAAATATTCCTTCTACTTTCATGGTATTTGTGTGTGTGTGTGTGTGTGTGTGTGTGTGTGTGTGTGTGTGTGTGTGTGACAATTTTATCAAATGCATCAACTATCAGAATAAACACTTACAATGAATGAAGGTGAAAACAAAGTACACCAGTTATAGAGATATGCTATACAGAATTAAAACTAAATATGTGAAGAATATATTCTGGGAAATCTTACTAAAACTTTGGGTAGTTACTTTAGATATATGTAGAACATTTTTTGAACTTTACTTGCATATTTTCTTTTGAAAATTAAATTAACCATAAGTTTAATAAAATATATTACATAAGTTATCATCCTTGCATTCAAACAACATAGAAATTATTAAGAGAGGAAATGAGGGATGTGTACAGTGATGCTATAAGTGATTTAAGCAAGTGGAAAACATTAGCATGAAACAATTAGTTTATGTAACAGGCTCAGTCCCTGGAAAAAACGTACTAACAATACCTAGGAATGTGGGTCACCATAACATCAGATGGAGAAATAAATAACACAGGTGTATTCTTGCAATCTGACAATAATCTTTTTTTTTCCATTTTTATTAGGTATTTAGCTCATTTACATTTCCAATGCTATACCAAAAGTCCCCCATACCCACCGACCCCCACTCCCCTACCACCCACTCCCCCTTTTTGGCCCTGGCGTTCCCCTGTACTGGGGCATATAAAATTTGCGTGTCCAATGGGCCTCTCTTTCCAGTGATGGCCAACTAGGCCATCTTTTGATACATATGCAGCTAGAGTCAAGAGTTCCGGGGTACTGGTTAGTTCATAATGTTGTTCCACCTATAGGGTTGCAGATCCCTTTAGCTCCTTGGGTTCTTTCTCTAGCTCCTCCATTGGGAGCCCTGTGATCCATCCATTAGCTGACTGTGAGCATCCACTTCTGTGTTTGCTAGGCCCCGGCATAGTCTCACAAGAGACAGCTGCATCTGGGTCCTTTCAATAAAATATTGCTAGTATATGCAATGGTGTCAGCGTTTGGATGCTGATTATGGGGTGGATCCCTGGATATGGCAGTCTCTACATGGTCCATCCTTTCATCTCAGCTCTAAACTTTGTCTCTGTAACTCCTTCCATGGGTGTTTTGTTCCCAATTCTAAGGAGGGGCATAGTGTCCACACTTCAGTCTTCATTCTTCTTGACTTTCATGTGTTTAGCAAATTGTATCTTATATCTTGGGAATCCTAGGTTTGGAGCGAATATCCACTTATCACTGAGTACATATTGTGTGAGTTCCTTTGTGAATGTGTTACCTCACTCAGGATGATGCCCTCCAGGTCCATCCATTTGCCTAGGAATTTCATAAATTCATTCTTCTTAATAGCTGAGTAGTACTCCATTGTGTAGATGTACCACATTTTCTGTATCCATTCCTCTGTTGAGGGGCATCTGGGTTCTTTCCATCTTCTGGCTAATATAAATAAGGCTGCTATGAAGATAGTGGAGCATGTGTCCTTCTTACCAGTTGGGGCATCTTCTGGATATATGCCCAGGAGAGGTATTGCTGGATCCTCCGGTAGTACTATGTCCAATTTTCTGAGGAACTGTCAGACTGATTTCCAGAGTGGTTGTACAAGCCTGCAATCCCACCAAAAATGGAGGAGTGTTCCTCTTTCTCCACATCCACGCCAGCATCTGCTGTCACCTGAATTTTTGATCTTAGCCATTCTGACTGGTGTGAGGTGGAATCTCAGGGTTGTTTTGATTTGCATTTCCCTGATGATTAAGGATATTGAACATTTTTTTCAGGTGCTTCTCTGCCATTCGGTATTCCTCAGGTGAGAATTCTTTGTTCAGTTCTGAGCCCCATTTTTTAATGGGGTTATTTGACTTTCTGATGTCCACCTTCTTGAGTTCTTTATATATGTTGGATATTAGTCCCCTATATGATTTAGGATAGGTAAAGATCCTTTCCCAATCTGTTGGTGGTCTTTTTGTCTTATTGACGGTGTCTTTTGCCTTGCAGAAACTTTGGAGTTTCATTAGGTCCCATTTGTCAATTCTCGATCTTACAGCACAAGCCATTGCTGTTCTGTTCAGGAATTTTTCCCCTCTGCCCATATCTTCAAGGCTTTTCCCCACTTTATCCTCTATAAGTTTCAGTGTCTCTGGTTTTATGTGAATTTCCTTGATCCACTTAGATTTGACCTTAGTACAAGGAGATAAGTATGGATCGATTCGCATTCTTCTACATGATAACAACCAGTTGTGCCAGCACCAATTGTTGAAAATGCTGTCTTTCTTCCACTGGATGGTTTTAGCTCCCTTGTCGAAGATCAAGTGACCATAGGTGTGTGGGTTCATTTCTGGGTCTTCAATTCTATTCCATTGGTCTTCTTGTCTGTGTCTATACCAGTACCATGCAGTTTTTATCACAATTGCTCTGTAGTAAAACTTTAGGTCAGGCATGGTGATTCCACTAGAGGTTCTTTTATCCTTGAGAAGACTTTTTGCAATCCTAGGTTTTTTGTTATTCCAGATGAATTTGCAAACTGCTACTTCTAGTTCATTGAAGAATTGATTTGGAATTTTGATGGGGATTGCATTGAATCTGTAGATTGCTTTTGGCAAGATAGCCATTTTTACAATGTTTATCCTGCTAATCCATGAGCATGGGAGATCTTTCCATCTTCTGAGATCTTCTTTAATTTCTTTCTTCAGAGATTTGAAGTTTTTATTATACAGATCTTTCACCTCCTTAGTTAGAGTCATGCCAAGATATTTTATATTATTGGTGACTATTGAGAAGGGTGTTGTTTCCCTAATTTCTTTCTCAGCTTGTTTATTCTTTGTATAGAGAAAGGCCATTGACTTGTTTGAGTTTATTTTATATCCAGCTACTTCACCGAAGCTGTTTAGCAGGTTTAGGAGTTCTCTGGTAGAATTTTTAGGATCACTTATATATACTATCATATCATCTGCAAAAAGTGATATTTTGACTTCCTCTTTTCCAATTTGTATCCCCTTGATCTCCTTTTGTTGTCGAATTGCTCTGGCTAATACTTCAAGTACTATGTTGAAAAGGTAGGGAGAAAGTGGGCAGCCTTGTCTAGTCCCTGATTTTAGTGGGATTGCTTCCAGCTTCTCTCCATTTACTTTGATGTTGGCTACTGGTTTGCTGTAGATTGCTTTTATCATGTTTAGGTATGGGCCTTGAATTCCTGATCTTTCCAAAACTTTTATCATGAATGGGTGTTGAATCTTGTCAAATGCTTTATCTGCATCTAAGGAGATGATCATGTGGTTTTTGTCTTTGAGTTTGTTTATATAATGGATTACATTGATGGATTTTTGTATATTAAATCATCCCTGCATTCCTGGAATAAAACCTACTTGGTCAGGATGGATGATTGCTTTAATGTCTTCTTGGATTCGGTTAGCAAGAATTTTATTGAGGATTTTTGCATCGATATTCATAAGAGAAATTGGTCTGAAATTCTCTATCTTTGTTGGGTCTTTCTGTGGTTTAGGTATCAGAGTAATAGTGGCTTCATAAAATGAGTTGGGTAGAGTACCTTCTAGTTCTATTTTGTGAAATAGTTTGTGCAGAACTGGAATTAGATCTTCTTTGAAGGTCTGATAGAACTCTGCACTAAACCCGTCTGGTCCTGGGCTTTTTTTTGGCTGGGAGACTATTAATAACTGCTTCTATTTCTTTAGGTGATATGGGACTGTTTAGATCGTCAACTTGATCCTGACTCAACTTTGGTACCTGGTATCTGTCCAGAAATTTGTCCATTTCATCCAGGTTTTCCAGTTTTGTTGAGTATAGCCTTTTGTAGAAGGATCTGATGGTGTTTTGGATTTCTTTAGGATCTGTTGTTATGTCTCCCTTTTCATTTCTGATTTTGTTAATTAGGATTTTGTCCCTGTGCCCTTTAGTGCGTCTAGCTAAGGGTTTATCTATCTTGTTGATTTTCTCAAAGAACCAACTCCTCGTTTGGTTAATTCTTTGAATAGTTCTTCTTGTTTCCACTTGGTTGATTTCACCCCTAAGTTTGATTATTTCCTGCCGTCTACTCCTCTTGGGTGAATTTGCTTCCTTTTTTTTCTAGAGCTTTTAGATGTGTTGTCAAGCTGCTAGTATGTGCTCTCTCCTGTTTCTTCTTGGAGGCACTCAGAGCTATGAGTTTCCCTCTTAGAAATGCTTTCATTGTGTCCCAAAGGATTGGGTACGTTGTGGCTTCATTTTCATTAAACTCTAAAAAGTTTTTAATTTCTTTCTTTATTCCTTCCTTGACCAAGGTATCATTGAGAAGAGTGTTGTTCAGTTTCCACGTGAATGTTGGCTTTCCATTATTTATGTTGTTATTGAAGATCAGTCTTAGGCCATGGTGGTCTGATAGGATACCTGGGACAATTTCAATATTTTTGTATCTCTTGAGGCCTGTTTTGTGACCAATTATATGGTCAATTTTGGAGAAAGTCCTGTGAGGTGCTGAGAAGAAGGTATATCCTTTTTTTAGGATAAAATGTTCTGTAGATATCTGTCAGGTCCATTTGTTTCATAACTTCTGTTAGTTTCACTGTGTCCCTGTTTAGTTTCTGTTTCCACGATCTATCCATTGATGAAAGTGGTGTGTTGAAGTCTCCCACTATTAATGTGTGAGGTGCAATGTGTGCTTTGATCTTTACTAAAGTGTCTTTAATGAAGCGAAGATATTCAGAATTGAGAGTTCCTCTTGGAGGATTTTACCTTTGATGAGTATGAAGTGTCCCTCCTTGTCTTTTTTGATAACTTTGGGTTGGAAGTCGATTTTATCCAATATTAGAATGGCTACTCCAGCTTGTTTCTTCAGTCCATTTGCTTGGAAAATTGTTTTCCAGCCTTTCACTCTGAGGTAGTGTCTGTCTTTTTCCCTGAGATGGGTTTCCTGTAAGCAGCAGAATGTTGGGTCCTGTTTGTGTAGCCAGTCTGTTAGTCTATGTCTTTTTTTGGGGAATTGAGTCCATTAATATTAAGAGATATTAAGGAAAAGTAATTGTTGCTTCCTTTTATTTTTGCTGTTAGAGTTGGCATTCTGTTCTTGTGGCTGTCTTCTTTTTGGTTTGTTGAGGGATTACTTTCTTGCTTGTTCTAGGGCGTGATTTCCATCCTTGTATTGCTTCTTTTCTGTTATTATCCTTTGAAGGGCTGGATTCGTGGAAAGATATTGTGTGAATTTGGATTTGTCGTGGAATACTTTGTTTTCTCCATCTATGGTAATTGAGAGTTTGGCCGGGTATATTAGCCTGGGCTGGCATTTGTGTTCTCTTAGTATCTGTATAACATCTGTCCAGGCTCTTCTGGCTTTCATATTCTGTGGTGAAAAGTCTGGTGTAATTCTGATAGGCCTTCCTTTATATGTTACTTGACCTTTCTCTCTTACTGCTTTTAATATTCTATCTTTATTTAGTGCATTTGTTGTTCTGATTATTATGTGTTGGGAGGAATTTCTTTTCTGGTCCAGTCTATTTGGAGTTCTCTAGGCTTCTTGTATGATCATGGGCATCTCTTTCTTTATGTTTGGGAAGTTTTCTTCTATTATTTTGTTGAAGATATTAGCTGGCCCTTTAAGTTGAAAATCTTCATTTTCATCAAGTCCTATTATCCTTGGGTTTGGTCTTCTCATTGTGTCCTGGATTTCCTGGATGTTTTGAGTTAGGATCTTTTGGCATTTTGTGTTTTCTTTGACTGTTGTGCCGATGTTCTCTATGGAATCTTCTGCTCCTGAGATTCTCTCTTCCATTTCTTGTATTCTGTTGCTGATGCTCGCATCTATGGTTCCAGATCTCTTTCCTAGGGTTTCTATCTCCAGCGTTGCCTCGCTTTGGGTTTTCTTTACTGTGTCTACTTCCCTTTTTAGTTCTAGTATGGTTTTGTTCATTTCCATCACCTGTTTGGATGTGTTTTCCTGTTTTTCTTTAAGGACTTCTACCTGTTTGGCTGTGTTTTCCTGCTTTTCTTTAAGGGCCTGTAACTCTTCAGCAGTGTTCTCCTGTAATTCTTTAAGTGACTTATGAAAGTCCTTCTTGATGTCCTCTATCATCATCATGAGAAATGTTTTTAAATTTGGGTCTAGCTTTTCGGTTGTGTTGGGGTGCCCAGGACTAGGTGGGGTGGGAGTGCTGCGTTCTGATGATGGTGAGTGGTCTTGATTTCTGTTAGTAGGATTCTTACATTTGCCTTTAGCCATCTGGTAATCTCTGAAGCTAGCTGTTATAGTTGTCTCTGTTAAGAGCTTGTTCTTCAGGTGACTCTGTTAGCCTCTATAAGCAGACCTGGGAGGGTAGCTCTCTCCTTAGTTTCAGTGGGTAGAGTATTCCCTGCAGGAAAGCTCTCTTCTTGCAGGGAAGGTACCCAGATATCTGGTGTTCGAACCGGACTCCTGGCAGAAGTTGTATTCCACTCACTAGAGGTCTTAGGATCCCTTGTGGAATCCTGTTTGGGCCCTTGCGGGTGTCAGGCGACTTTGCTGGCAAGGTAGCCCGGGGCTCGAGTGGAGTGAAAAGGGCTTGTGCCCCAGGTCAGGCCAAGGTAGTCTGCTTCCCTATGTACCGCAGTCTCAGGTTTCATGAGGTTGGATTGTGGCAGGCGCTGTGTTCCACTCACCAGAGGTCTTAGGATCCTGTGGGGAATCCTGTGTGGGCCCTTGCGGGTGTCAGGTGACTCTGCTGGCAAGGTAGCCCGGGGCTCGAGTGGAGAGGAAGGGGCTTGTGCCCCAGGTCAGGCCCGGGTAGTCTGCTTCCCTATGTACCGCAGTCTCAGGTTCCGCGCGATTGGATTGGGGCCGGCACTCCTGACAATAATCTTTATGATTCTTTTTACCAATACTGAAAAATTTGTTAAGGCTAAAAGTATGAATGATTTATTTCTGATCCATATTCATATAAGGCAAGGTACTTCTATTTATCTAGAGATTTTAAATTTGCAGCTATTTGTCATTTTGAGCCTGAAACTTATTTGGTGTTTTGAATTGGTTTCCATGGACAAAATGTAATATAAATGAGATACAAAGTGTCATTCTATTCATTATATTTAACATTGTGACCTTTGAATTATAGTCTGTTCATTTCTATTTTAGAAGAAACAACACTCTACTTACAAGACATATTCATCCAAATCATAAAAATCAATATTATAATTAGAGAAACATGGATAAGAGTTAAATTTGGTATAAGATTACATTATCTTCAAAAAGTGTTTGTTGTGAAAATATTTCTAATTACACTTATAAAATATTTTATTGACATGTCTGTTATGAATATGCTCTCTGTGGGAAAATATAATCATAAATATCCTGCAGAAATGCATGTGTAAAACCTTCTGGTACTCTAAAGAAAACATCATAGAAGACCAGACCTTAATTAATTCTCTGGTATGAAATTATGTCTGTTTCTTCTCATATACTGGAGATTTATGAAAGTTACTTAAATCCTGAGCTAAATATTAAGATTCTTTTATTCAGAGAATTATTAATATTGGAAAACTTTAAAGGGAGTTCTGTGACCATAATATTTTAAATGATTAAATATTGAAATTTAATTTTTATTAAATGTTCTCAACTAAATTATTAAAACAATGCATAATTGGATATTTAACTAAATTCCAATAAATAGATAGGTTACTGTTTCTTTTTTTTTCTAGTTTTTGTGTGAATGTGGATCAAGACCGAACTTCCAGTGACTATTTTTTAATTTGGAATGTGATGAGTCCTTCACAGAATATCACAAGAAATGAGGTCAGCACCTTTTATTTATTTCCCTTTTGAAACAGTACAGATTTGAAATTTCCTAGATAAGCAGACATTTAAAGGTCTTAACATACATAAAGTGTAATACAAGATTGATATGAAATTCTACACTCATTAGAAATGTAATGGAAGTTAAACTAAGCAAAATGTGACTTCAATAATAACTCCAAATAACAACTAATGACATTAGGACCATAGACAGTTTTCGTTAGTATTGTCAGATACAAATAATTGCTAGCTTTCTGCATAGACACTGACAGGTTGAAACAGATCCAAGCTCTAATGAAAATGGCATAGCCTCATCTACAGTTTTTAGGAACTAAATCCCCTATGTTTCCTATCAAATATAATGTATATATGGCCATAATGGTATTAACTTTACATTCTCTTTTATTTATTTTTTTATTTTTATTAGGTATTTTTTTCATTTACAGTTCAAGTCCCCTATACCCTTCACCCCCACTCCCCTACCCACCCACTCCCACTTCTTGGCCCTGTGGTTCCCCTGGACAAGGCATATAAAATTTGCATGACCAATGGGCCTCTCTTTCCACTGATGGCCAACTAGGCCATATTCTGATAGATATACAGTTAGAGACATGACCTCCGGGGGGTACTGGTTAGTTCATATTGTTGTTCCACCTATAGAGTTGCAGATACCTTTAGCTCCTTGGGTACTGTCTCTAGTTCCTCCATTGGGGGCCCTGTGATCCATCCAATAGCTGACTGTGAGCATCTACTTCTATCTTTGCTAGACCCCTGCATAGTCTCACAAGAGACAGCTATATCAGGGTCCTTTCAGCAAAATCTTGCTAGTGTATACAATGGTGTCAGCTTTTGGAGGCTGATAATTGGA
Source organism: Mus musculus (assembly GCF_000001635.26). Classification (NCBI taxonomy): domain Eukaryota; kingdom Metazoa; phylum Chordata; class Mammalia; order Rodentia; family Muridae; genus Mus; species Mus musculus. The sequence goes on from NC_000067.6 coordinate 109,413,315, forward strand.
TGGATACCCAGCTATGGCAGTCTCTAGATGGTCCATCCTTTCGTCTCAGCTCCAAACTTTGTCTCTGTAACTCCTTCCATGGATGTTTTGTTCCCAATTCTAAGAAGGGGCAATGTATCCACACTTTGGTCTTCCTTCTTGAGTTTCATGTGTTTCGCACATTGTATCTTATATCTTGGGTATTCTAAGTTTCTGTGCTAATATCCACATATAAGTGAGTAAATATTGTGTGAGTTTTTTTGTGATTGGGTTACCTCACTCAGGATGATAGCCTCCAGGTCCATCCATTTGCCTAGGAATTTCATAAATTCATTCTTTTTAATAGCTGAGTAGTATTCCATTGTGTAAATGTACCACAAATTCTGTATCCATTCCTCTGTTGAGGGGCATCTGGCTTCTTTCCAGCTTCTGGCTATTGTAAATAATGATGCTATGAACATACAGGAGCATGTGTCCTTCTTACCAGTTGTAACAACTTCTGGATATATGCCCAGGAGAGGTATTGCGGGATCCTTCAGGAGTAATAAGTCCAATTTTCTGAGGAACCACGAGACTGATTTCCAGAGTGGTTGTACAAGCTTGCAATCCCACCAACAATGGAGGAGTGATCCTCTTTCTCCACATCCTCGGCACCATCTGCTGTCACTTGAATTTTTCATCTTAGCCATTCTGACAGGTGTGAGGTTGAAACTCAGGGCTGTTTTGATTTGCATTTCCCTGATGATTAAGTATGCTGAACATTTTTTTCAGGTGTTTCTCAGCAATTCAGTATTCCTCAGATGAGAATTCTTTGTTTAACTCTGAACCCCATTTTAAATGGGGTTATTTTATTTTCTGGAGTCCACCTTCTTGAGTTATTTATATATATTGAATATAAGTCCCCTATCTGATTTATGATAGGTAAAGATCCTTTCTCAATCTGTTGGTGTCCTTTTTATCTTATTGTCAGTGTCTTTTGCCTTACAGAAGCTTTGCAGTTTTATGAGGCCCCATTTGTAAATTCTCGATCTTACAGCACAAGCCATTGCCGTTCTATTCAGGAATTTTTCCCCTGTGCCCATATCTTTGAAGCTTTTCCCTACTTTCTCCTTTATAAGTTTCAGTGTCTCTGGATTTATGTGGAGTTCCTTAATCCACTTAGATTTGACCTTAGTACAAGGAGATAGAAATGGATCAATTCCCATTGTTCTACATGATAACCACCAGTTGTGCCAGCACCATTTGTTGAAAATGCTGTCTTTTTTCACACTGGTTTTAGCTCCCTTGTCAAAGATCAAGTGTCCATAGGTGTGTGGGCTCATTTCTGGGTCTTCAATTCTATTCCATTGGTCTACTTGTCTGTCGCTATACCAGCACCATGCAGTTTTTTTCACAATGGCTCTGTTGTACAGGTTTAGGTCAGGCATGGTGATTCCACCAGATGTTTTTTATGCTCTAGAAGAGTTTTTGCTATCCTAGGTTTTTTTGTTATTTCAGATTTACTTTGATGTTGGCTACTAGTTTGCTGTAGATTGCTTTTATCATGTTAAGGTATAGGTCTTGAATTTCTGATCTTTCCAAGACTTTTATAATGAATGGATGTTGGATTTGGTCAAATGCTTTCTCTGCATCTAACAAGATGATCATGTGGTTTTTGTTTTGACTTTCTTTATATAGTGGATTACATTGATGGATTTCCGTATATTAAACCATCCCTGCATTTCTGGAATGAAACCAAGTTTGTCAGGACGGATGATTGTTTTGATGTGTTCTTGGATTAGGTTAGTGAGAATTTTATTGAGTATTTTTGCATTGATATTCATAAGGGAAATTGGTCTGAAGTGCTCTATCTTTGTTGGATCTTTCTGTGGTTTATGTATTAGAGTAATTGTGGCTTCATATAATAAGTTGGGTAGAGTACCTTCTGCTTCTATTTTGTGGAATAGTTTGTGAAGAACTGGAATTAGATCTTCTTTGAAGGTCTGATAGAACTCTGCACTAAACCCATCTGGTCCTGCTCTTTTTTTTGGTTGGGACACTATTAATGACTGCTTCTATTTCTTTAGGGGATATAGAACTGTTTAGATCATTAACCTGATACTGATTCAACTTTGGTACCTAGTATCTGTCTAGAAACTTGTCCATTTCATCCAGGTTCTCCAGTTTTGTTGAGTATAGTCTTTTGTAGAAGGATCCTATGGTGTTTTGGATTTCTTCAGAGTCTGTTGTTATGTTTCCATTTTCATTTCTGATTTTGTTAATTAGGATGCTGTCCTTGTGCCCTCTAGTGAGTCTGGCTAAGTGTTTATCTATCTTGTTGATTTTTTTCAAAGAACCAGCTCCTCCTTTGTTTCATTCTTTGAATAGTTCTTCTTGTTTCCACTTGGTTGATTTCACCCCTGAGTTCAATTATTTCCTGCTGTCTACTTCTCTTGGGTGGATTTGCTTCCTTTTGTTCTAGATCTTTTAGGTGTGTTGTCAAGCTACTAAAGTGTGCTCTCTCTAGTTTCTTTTTGGAGGCACTAAGAGCAATGAATTTTCCTCTTAGAAATGCTTTTATTGTGTTCCATAAGTTTGGGTATGTTGTGGCTTCATTTTCATTAAACTCTAAAAAGTCTTTAATTTCTTTATTCCTTCCTTGATCAAGTTATCATTGAGAAGAGTGTTGTTCAGTTTCCACGTGAATGTTGGCTTTCTATTATTTATGTTGTTATTGAAGATCAGCCTTAATCCATGGTGATCTGATAGGATGCATGGGACAATTTCAATATTTTTGTATCTGTTTAGGCCTGTTTTGTGACCATGAGGTGCTGAGAAGAAGGTATATCCTTTTGTTTTAGGATAAAATGTTCTGTAGATATCTGTTAGATCCATTTTTTCATAACTTCTGTTAGTTTCTTTGTGTCTCTGTTTAGTTTCTGTTTCCATGATCTGTCCATTGATGAAAGTGGTATGTTGAAGTCTCCCACTATTATTGTGTGAGGTACAATGTATGCTTTGAGCTTTACTAAAGTTTCTTTAATGAATGTGGCTGCCCTTTTACTTGGAGCTTAGATATTCAGAATTGAGAGTTCCTTTTGGCACATTTTACCTGTGATGTGTATGAAGTGCTCCTCCTTGTCTTTTTTGATGACTTTGGGTTGGAAGTCAATTTTATTAGATATTAGAATGGCTATTCCTGATTGTTTCTTCAGGCCATTTGGTTGGAAAATTGTTTTCCAGCCTTTCATTCTGAGGTAGTGTCTGTCTTTTTCCTGAGATGGGTTTCCTGGAAGTAGCAAAATGGTGGGTCCTGTTTTGTAGCCAGTCTGTTAGTCTATGTCTTTTTATTGGGGTTTTGAGTTCATTTATATTAAGAGATTTTAAGGAACAGTAATTGTTGCTTCCTATTATTTTTGTTGTTAAAGTTGGCATTCTGATCTTGTGGCTGTTTTATTTTAGGTTTGTTGAAGTATTACTTTCTTGCTTTTTCTAGGACATGGTTTCTGTCTTTGTTTTTTTTTTTTTTTTTTTTTTTTTTTTTTCTGTTATTATCCTTTGAAGGGCAGGATTCGTGGAAAGATAATGTGTGAATTTGGTTTTGTCGTGGAATACTTTGGTTTCTCCATCTAAGGTAATTGAGAGTTAGCCGGGTATAGTAGCCTGGGCTGGCATTTGTGTTCTCTTAGTGTCTGTATAACATCTGTCTAGGCTCTTCTGGCTTTCATAGTCTCTGGTGGAAAGTCTGGTGTAATTCTGATAGGCCTTCCTTTATATGTTACTTGACCTTTTTCCCTTACTACTTTTAATATCCTGTCTTCACTTAGTGCATTTGTTGTTCTGATTATTATGTGTTGGGAGGAATTTCTTTTCTGGTCCAGTCTATTTGGAGTTCTCTAGGCTTCTTGTATGTTCATGGGCATCTCTTTCTTTAGATTTGGGAAGTTTTCTTCTATAATTTTGTTGAAGATATTTGCTGGCCCTTTAAGTTGAAAATCTTCACTCTAGTCTACTACTATTATCTGTAGGTTTGGTCTTCTCATTGTGTCCTGGATTTCCTGGATGTTTTGAGTAAGGATCTTTTTGCATTTTCCATTTTCTTTGACTGTTGTGTCGATGTTCTCTATGGAATCTTCTGCACCTGAGATTCTCTCTTCCATCTCTTGCATTCTGTTGCTGATCTTGCATCTATGGTTCCAGATTTCTTTCCTAGTGTTTCTATCTCCAGTGTTGCCTCACTTTGGGTTGTCTTTATTGTGTCTACTTCCCTTTTTAGGTCTAGTATGGTTTTGTTCATTTCCATCACCTGTTTAGATGTGTTTTTCTGTTTTTCTTTAAAGACTTCTACCTTTTTGGTTGTGTTTTCCTGTTTTTCTTTAAGGACTTGTAACTCTTTAGCAGTGTTCTCCTGTATTTCTTTAAGTGAGTTATTAAAGTTCTTCTTGATGTCCTCTACCATCATCATGAGATATGCCTTAAATCTGGGTCTAGCTTTTCAGGTGTGTTTGAGTGCCCAGGTCTGGCTGAGGTGGCAGTGCTGGGTTCTGATGATGGTGAGTGGCCGTGCTTTCTGTTAGTAAGTTTCTTATGTCTGCCTTTCGCCATCTGGTAATCTTTGGAGTCAGTTGTTATAGTTCTCTCTGGTTAGAGCTTGTTCCTCTAGTGATTCTGTTATTCTCTACCAGCAGACCTGAGAGACTAGCTCTCTCCTGAGTTTCAATGGTCAGAGCAGTCTCTGCAGGCAAGCTCTCCTCTTTCAGGGAACGTGCACAGATATCTGGCGTTCGGACTTGCCTCCTGGCATGAGATGAAGGCCAGAAACAGGGCCTATCCCAGAAGCTGTTAGCCTCTGTTGTCCACACTCTCTCCTGTGCAAACTAGTCTCAGTGGAATCCGAGAACCAAGATGTCTCTGGCAGATGCTCTGGCAATTCCCTCTCCTCTGGCAGGGAAGGTACCAGGATGTCTGGAGCTAAATTTGTTCTGACAAAGAAATCTAAAGGTATCTTCTTTAACATCTGGAGCAAACCAAGGTTGTTATTTCTTACTACTCATTCAATCAATTGTATAACCTGGGCTAACCAGTGAGGGATGGGTTTAGTTAACTTCCTGGAGGTGTGAAGTCTTAATATTTGAAGAAAACGACTGGATTAGAGGTACTGATTTCAGTCTCATACATTTAGACATCGCAGTCTATCATTTTATCCAAGCTCAAATCATCTTTAACATAATACAGAAAAGAAATATCAACCCCAGTTACTTTCTACTTTCCTAAAATATATTTCATCTAGGTTCTCAGTTTCTAGCCTGATCTACCCACATTTGATTTTCCTCTTACTGATTTATTTTGGAAACACTGTGCTAAGAGATGTACTCAGGGATGTTTTTTCCTAATGACCTAGACCCTGACTAAGTTGACAATCTGGTCAAGGGTGGGTAGAGGAAATTAAAAGAACAAAATAAAAGATTAGTTTACAGAATGTAGAAGAATCTGTGGTAAGCAGTTGTGGATGAGATAATGCAGCTCAGATCAGTAGAAACGGTGAATGTGATCAAACTATGCAAAGTGAATTTATGAAAATATTACAATAAAATATACCTTTTTGTATAAGTAGTCCCAGAAAACTTTTATAAAAAGCAATGGATTAAATTAAGAATGAACTAATTCCAAATTAAATACTGTCTGCAGAATAAAGTATAAAAACCTCAGTTGGTGATAAATGTTATATATTTTAGTTATTGAAATATTCTTTTAAATTTGACAAAAAGAAAACACTTGCAGTAGATTTTCAAATAAGTCATCTTCTCTTAACTTGTGTTCTCATTAAGAGAATATTGTTAAATAGATAATAAAGACAAAAATCTTCTAACCTAAATGTCATAATCTTTTTCTTAAGACATGAGAATCAAATCAGCCTGAATACAAGTCAAATAGAACAGAAGGTAAGACATTAAAAGAAATTTGGAAGAAAACAAAAACAAAGGCTGATACAAAGATGGTGGATTAGAAAAACCTTATCCATATGTGGGATAGGAGGTAATGTTTAAATTTTTAATGACAACTCAGAGAAGGAATTCATTTAAAGTAAAGAAAACTTTACAAAACATCAGTCTAAGTGCCAAACATAGAGGAATAAGGCCTTTTTGGATACTTATGTGATGAATCTTAGTCCCCTGTTCCCAACCAAGAATGAATTAGATTCAGTGATCAGAAATGCTCTTTATGGACTCTATGTCCATAATATTTTAAATAGAGAACAATGTTCAGAAAAATGCAAATCAGAAAATGCTTATACCAGTGCAGGTAGACTAAGGCAAATGTGTCTCTAGCTTTAAAAGTATGATTACATCTTTTTCTTTTCTTTTTAACATTTGCAACATCAGTGTTCATAAAGGTGTGATATTATTTATTTCTGTCTGTAAGTTATAAAAACAAGTTTTGTTTGTTTAAGTTTACAAAATCAAGTTATAAAGATACTTATAAATACAGATATACTGAAATTTATGATATTATCACAATGTCGCTGAGCAACATAATATAGTAGAAAATACAATGCAAGAATGAATTAGTTTAAACTTATATAAATAATATTTAAGTAAACAATTTTACTTGAGATTTGGCTTCTTATATCACTAGGTTGTTTTAATCACTAACAAATATCCTAAGAAATTTAATGAGTAAATAATAATTTTATGTATTGTATAAATAGAGAACAGTGAGGGACTCACATAGTTATGAACATCTTGCCTATTTATTGAAACTCCTTCCTTCCCAGGGCACAGTCTCTTAGTATGATATATCAGTGCACCATAAATGTATTAAATGGGAATAAAACTACAAATAATGAGTAACACATGATCTTTTATACTAAGAAATATTTAAGTTGGTAACAATATCAGGAGATTTAAATTGTACTAATAGTTCAGAATTTAATTTCCAACATGTTATTTTCTTTGTTAAACTCTATTATGAACTACATTCTTTAGATTATTGTTGTTTATCTATTGTAAGCTCAAAGCATTTATTTTTCATGTACTAAACTTTGGAAATAATTATCAAAGTTTTATTTACCATATTACTTTTATTTAGTCTTTTATTTAGCTAAAGGACATCCTATTTTTTTAGTATAAATGAAAAACAACCAAAAATTAATTATGGCATTAAAAGGAGCTTCATGGCATTTAATAATGCCTTTTAAAATCAATAATTTTTTAAATTAGAATGGGCTAGCTATAAGGAAAATAAAACACTTGCTTTCAATAATGAAAAATATACTCAAATAACCTGATTTTCATGTATATTTATATTTTCTATATGGCTCATACTCAATATAGCCATATGGAAGTCTTCAATGCATGATAAAGAACATTTCAGGTGAATTGTTTTAGAAAAGCAGAGATTGATCATACCACATCTCTTAGAGGAGCCAGATTCATCAAACATAACAGAAAAGTGTGATCAGCAATAACTGCTAAAACAGCAAATTTTCCAATGTAGAACATTAATTAAAATCTTAAAAATGGTATTCCAAGTAAGTATGAAAATGTAGATGTCACATAAAATATATTCATTGATGGTGATTGTATGCCACACAGAAAGGTGTTTAAAGGAAACTTCCAAGGTGATGAGCCATAATAATAAATCAGGCAAATGATCTTCCTCTGTGGCTGATGGAAGGAAATTCTCCTTCAGATCAATCATTGTGAACAAGCTGAGAATGAAATAACCCTGCAGCTGATCTTGTGCCAGCCTGTGTGAAAGATTTCATGGGTCCTTGAAAGGCAAACTCTGTAGTAATAATAATAATAATAAAAAAGATCCACTTTTAGTTATCATTGTTCACTCCCAAGTGAAAAAAATTTTTTACGTATTTGCATGGGATAGAAGAAGAAAAAATAGAAAACAAGTACAATGACAGAGTAAATTTCATTTCCATCTTTATTTTAATGTTCTTTTAAATATTTATAAAAATTTTAGTGTGTTCATTTTGATTTTGTACTTTAATATCAAAATAATTGTAAAAACCATCTAACCTTTCCCAATATTCAAACAGTGATAGACATTATTTCTTAATTTATTGATTGCTTTAAAACATATATCCAACTATTCCCCTTGTATTCTTGAATTATTTTCAACTACTTCTAAAATTTATGGACAGCTAGTTAAGAAATCTTGTATTTACATTACAAGTGTTTACACGCTTTCAAAATAGTTCTTCCTAGAAGTTTAAGGTCAAAATATTACCAAAGAGGCTTCCAAGTTTGCCATTTAAGGATTTTATTAATTAGTGAATAATGATATTTTAGAAAACTATGATCTATTGAATGTCAGATTTTTGTAATGTAATGTGTTTTTTACTTCTTTTCCTTGTAATGAATATTATGAAACAAATTAAGAACAAGGAGTGTATTTGACAAAGGAATGACTTCTATGAAATGAAGAGCAATTTCACTTGTTGATAGCGAATAATCTAATAACAGGTAGGAGCATTGTGCAAAAGTACACAATTGGCACCCATCCTGCTTGGTATTTTGTCACGACAAATATAGATTTGGGGTCTTGATAATTTCACTTTTCAATATTTTATTTCTTTCCTCTCATAACACCATCCTTAAAATTGTCCTTTCACAATTTAGTATTAAGATGTTTAATTATAGCACTTGAAATATCTCTGCAACTAAATGCCTCGAGTACACTGAAAAGTTTTTAATTCTTTGCACTTATTGATTATATTTTTCAAATGCAAGGAAGATAAAAGAGATAATGATTTTGTTGTATTTGTTTGTTCTCACTTTTATAAAAACACAGACATTGTTTAATGTGTCAAATATATGTCTGAGAGATTATATATTATAGTATATATTTCTCATGCAGCAACCTAGTACTGTTTCTTCGGGAAGAACAAAAATGTTGGAGCGTGCAATTGAGTCTTGTAATAACCCTTTGATGTTGTTATAAAGACGGGTAAGTACAGAGATGTGGTTATAAATCATGCTTAAGAATTGCAATAACGTTTTTGGAAGTCATATCAACAATATATATTTCCTGTAGGTGGATCTATTTTTAATCTCCTCTTACTATCACATCTCCTTTAGTATTGTAGAATTTTCTAAATTACCAAGAGGTAGTAATTACTGCCATTCAACCCACTGAGGATAATATAAAAACAATGCACTGAATATTGAATATCAGATGTTCTGATCTATGCCTTCAAGATTATTGTCTACCCAGGGTATAGTTTTCCTTCTTTTCAGTAAGGAAATCTTAGTTTAATTCCTGTATCTAAAAAGAACATCAGGTAAGTCAGTATCTATCTCTATCTATCTATCTATCTATCTATCTATCTATCTATCTATCTCTCTTTCATCTATATCACACACTCAATTCTTATGCACACAGCAACCATCGATACATATGTAGGTCCACACACTAGTGATTTTGTTCCACAGGAGGTAACCAAGTCCCACTGTTCCTGCCATGACCAAGAAGGACTCAGCAAACTTACTTTCTGTTGGACTCATCAGTGGTTGATTTTAATGTAACTATCCCTAGATTCATAAAATAAGTTCATTTTGCAGCCACAATATTTTCATAGCAAGACAGTGAAAAGGGACATGTAGATAAAGTGTCAGTATGTGGTTTTCTCAGTGGTAAAGATGGCAGCTAACCAGTAGCAATGAATGGATTAGTCTATATCTACAAAGCTGCCTTATTGGAATGGGGCTAGAGCTATGAAAATGTCCATTACTTTGGTTCATTAAGTAGATAGGAAACACCAATATTCATTTCTCACATTATAATGTTCTGAACAATTCCTGAATGCAAGTATCAAACTGGATAATAAGCTCAAACTTTTAAATTCATCCATAAATTTGGTGACCCATTGATTAAAAAGCCACTTTTCCTTTGATGTTTATTAAAGCATAAAGTTTAGTCCTGAAAGAGACTTGAAAATCTTTCATAAAAAAAGAGACAGTTAGACTCAAAATGTCTATATTCCCACCCTATTTAGTTTTAATTATTTTGTGTGTGTTTGTTTCTTCCATAAAGAACATGAATTTATAAAAGTACAAATCTGTGACAAAATAAATAGGAAGAATAGATGATTTTTGACATAACTTTCTGTACTCTTTTTGTACAGATGATCTTCCCTTGAAATGGTTGAGAGGGGTAATAATTTATTGATATAGACGATATCAATATATCCACCTTGCAGTACATCATATTTACACAGGTCATCATAGGCTACTGTGGAGAGAATAAGAGACTGCACAGCACTGGACCTCAAATGGGGCATCTGTGTTACAACACAATCAAAAATTCTCAGAGACTGTCTTTGCAGAAGTGTACATCCAAAGGTTATAAATGACTACAATGAAATACTGTTTTCTGGGTAAAACATGGAAGTTTTGAAAGCATAATGGTTATGAAGACATGCACAAAACCTTTAAAAGATCAAACAGAAAACAAAATTCAGGACAGTGTTGGGAAGTGGGCATGAAATCCCACCATCAGCTGAAGTGATGTTACCAATTGATATATACTGGAAGAGGAACAGTTCTTTTGCTTTCAGAATTTGACCCTAGATAAATCAACTGTGCTCCAGCAGTTGGCCCTACATCCAAGAATATTTGAACAACTTTTACAGGAAAGATAGAAAACAAAACGCAAGAAAAAAATAAGTGAAGAAAGAAAACAAAAAAGTAGGATGTTTAGTAAGATAGTGTTGGTTCCGGTAGAATTTGAAGTAGAGGGTATGAATATGATTTGACCCTTTATTATATAATTCTCTAAGAATTAATAATAAAATGTGAGTTTCCGGGCGTGGTGGCGCACGCCTTTAATCCCAGCACTCGGGAGGCAGAGGCAGGCGAATTTCTGAGTTCGAGGCCAGCCTGGTCTACAGAGTGAGTTCCAGGACAGCCAGGGCTATAAAGAGAAACCCTGTCTCGAAAAAAAAAAAAAAAAAAAAAAAAAAAAAAAAAAAATGTGAGTTTCAAAAATAGTAGATAGCAAGGTGACTTCTGAATGTGAGAGAAGATTGAGAGTAAAATGCTACAACTGTTGTCATGCTCTGTAATCAACCTGTAGGTTCTGTTTCTCTCCACCTTGAATGTGGCCCTGGACATGTTGCAATTATATCTTCTTTTATGTCCAGAGCACAACTAATTTTCCATGAAGAAATAACCCAAATCAAAGAGTTCTCTGTTACTATATTCTGAAATGTTAGAAAACCTAGCGAATCAAGAAAATAAATTTAAAATAATTTTCATTTTATTTTATTTTATTATTAGATATTTTCTTTATTTACATTTCAAATGTTATCCCCTTTCCTAGTTTCCCCTCTGAAAATACCCTATCCCCTCCCCTCTCCCCCTGCTCCCCAACCCACCCACTCCCATTTCCAGTCCTGGCATTCCCCTATACTGGGGCATAGAACCTTCACAGGACCTAGGGCCTCTCCTCCCATTGATGACTGACTAGGCCATCCTCATCTACATATACAGCTAGAGCCACATGTACCACCATGTGTTTTCTTTGACTGGTGGTTTAGTTCCAAGGAACTCTGGGGCTACTGATTAGTTCATATTGATGCTCCTCCTATGGGGTCAAACACAGACAGAACTTTTACTTGCCAGGTAGCTGACAAAGATATCTTTGCTTGGGCATTTTTCAAAAAAAGCTAGGGAACAATTAAAGCAAATCTGTTTAAACCTAATTTCAAGGTATATCCTTTACCTCCTTCCTAGAACCTCCTCATTAATTGGGAATATGATTCCCTTTCATGGTTTCCAAATATGGCTAAGTGGGAATATGGTTAATTGGGAATATTACTTTTCTAAGACTGCGTACAAAGTATTGTGGATGTGGATGTCTTAAACAAAAGACATATGTGCTTTTATAGCCCTGTGGTTGAATGTTTAACAGAAAGATATGAGCTTCTATGATTTCTCATGAAGTTGGTCATTTTGGGTTACTCATCGTATCTCTCTTTTTTATTTTATTTTATTTTATTTTATTTTATTTTATTTTATTTTATTTTATTTTATTTTATTTTATGTTTTGGTTTTTCGAGACAGGGTTTCTCTGTGAGCCTTCTCTTGGCTTGTTCCTCTTCCCCACGTGGCCACAGTGACTAAATATCAGCTTTTCAATGTTGCTTGACTCTCTTAATGGGTCTTAATGGCCACGGTGATAGTGAACAACCCCCGGCTTGTCACAAATGATCCAGATTTAAGGCTAGTTAGTACACCTCTATCAAGCTTTATCAAACAGTAGCAGTTTGCACTGTTTGGCAGCTTCAAGACAGAGGAACTGAAGGGACATGTCTTTCTCTTCAAGGCTTTGTTCAGCCTTGCCATGGCGACTGTACTTACTCAGTCTTGAGGGTGATATCTCTGGTTGCTCATATTTACCTGTAATATCGCCTGTAGTGTCAACTGCTTCCAGAGCAGATTAATCAGGAGAGGTGGGGGAGGGGGGCATTGGATCAGTCTGGATAGATAGGAAGCCCTGTTATACTTTGTCTATCTATCTATCTGACCCATCCCGCAGGTCCAGTTATTGGAGGGTCTCGAGGGGATTTTCTCTGTGTAGCCTTGGCTGTCCTGTCTCTGTAGACCAGGCTGACCTCGAACTCATAAATCCACCTGTTTCTGCCTCCCAAGTGCTGGGATTAAAAGTGTGTGCCACCACTGCCCAGTATGGTACTACTTTCTGCATCCAACTTTCACCTTATTGTAAGTACTTGAGATTAAATGAGGCCCATTCATATCACATTAATTTTTAATTTTCAAGACCCAATATACCAAACTTATACACATTCTGTGGTACTGGGAGTTAGGGATTTAGTATGTAAAATATGACAAGATTAAATTCAACTTACCTTTGACAAGGGCAGTTAGTCAATATGATCACCCCAAAGTGCATGGATAAAGTTTGTCTTTGTGGATATTTCATACTTTTCTGTCAAAACAAAGAAATTGCATTTTACATTCCTTTATGAAAATATATTTTTCATTCCTTTATGAAAAACTTATTGTGTGACTTTTGCGATTTCCTATCAGAAAGCAGGTTATGTTTGGGTCAAGGAAAAGGACATTACTCTCATATTAGAAGGCAATTACTACATTTTATGATACTGTGTTCTCAAAAGACATGAAAGCCATGTTCTCAAAAGATATGAAAGTGCCAAAGAGATGCCTGCCTATGATGTAACTTGTGTTACTTGGTAGAACCCTGCACACAGAGGAGCCCAAGATACATGGTAAATTGCCTGGAATTTTCTAGGGAGTGAAATACTGTCTGTAGGTCCAAGGACAATTGCTCTAAAAGCTTTCCTAAAAACAATTATGAACAAAAGCCATGAGCATATTTATTTCAAGGAAATTCATAGATGCAAGAGTTCCATAAAAGGTTTCTTTATAATGTATATTTATGTAAGAAAACTTCAATTTTTGCTTATGTGTATACTACATCATTAGAGAAAATTAAAATAATATAACAATGAAAAAATAAAAACATTCAAACTTTCAGTGCACATTGATGAGAGCAAGGTTTTTTTTTGTTTTGTTTTGTTTTGTTTTCTTTTGTTTTGCTTTTTTCATTAAGGACCTTGGATCCCCAAAAGATGGCCTAGTCGGCCATCACTGGGAAGAGAGGCCCATTGGACTTGCAAACTTTATATGCCCCAGTACAGGGGAACACCAGGGCCAAAAAGGGGGAGTGGGTGGGCAGGGGAGTGGGGGTGGGTGGATATGGGGGACTTTTGGTATAGCATTGGAAATGTAAATGAGTTAAATACCTAATAAAAAATGGAAAAAAAAAAAAAAAAAAAAAGGACCTTGGATCCCTATCCTTCTGTTTCAAAATCATTTAAACAATGGAAAAATATCAATTGGTTTCTATTTTGCAAAAAAACAAAAGGAAACTAAATTAAGTTTATAATAATTTATACAACAAATATAAACAAAATATTATTTCTGCATTATCAAAAAGAAAATTGAGACTCCAAATCTTGGAAATTTCATTTGCTCCTTTGAATGCATAAAAGTAGCAGTAAAGATTCATTTCTCCCTAGCATTTTTATTTTATTTTAATTCAGTTGTTAAAAGTGCTTATGCTGATCACAGGAAGAAATTGCTCCTGTGAAACCTGGTGGACATGATAAAAACAATAATATAAAAACGTATTTTGTTTTGAAAAGCAAAGTAGATGCTATCCAAAGTCAGCAGGATAACAAGATCTGAGCTGCTTATGATGTGTACTGAGGAACTGATAAAAGTATTCACGAAGTGGTGAGAAAATATTATTAATATGTTATGAAAGGATTTCAGTGTTCCTAAAGTTGATAGAATAAATTGTTAATTTTGTAATAAATACCATGGTATTTATGAGTTTAAACAATATCACAAAGGCGCTCCTTGCCTCTAATGTACCCATTCTTGCCTTTTCATATATATATTTTTTTTTCTTTTTCTCATGTAATCCCGCTTTCCTTGTGGATGAGAATCCTTGAGCACACTTTTGGGTTTCTACAAAAAAATATAATGAAGAAATTTATAATCAATGAATAGATGGCTAGATTCTAAAGCTTTCACCATGGTGGAAATCTCTACAACTTTACAAGTTTAATATCCACCTTCTAGATAGACTATTCTAATTTCTTAGGAAATTGATAATTCCTGGTGCATCTTTCTTATCCTGCCTTATTAAGACAGCACAATCTATTTAAAATGTAAAAATTATACACTGTAACATCAACATTTTCAATTCCTTCAGGGTATTTGCGACAGGAACACTTGTTACATGATGATATACTTCATATGAAGATAAGCTAATTCTGTTTTCCTTAGTGACAGTTCTCAAAGTGAGTATATTTGCAAGATCAATACAAGAAGTTTTTTTTTCTCAAGAAGAGATTGTACAGTTGATAGAATACCTGAGGTCACTACTTTGATATGCTTTTAGTTTTTTGTTGTTCTGCATAGTAAAATTTGATCATTAAACCTTGACATAATGTTGACAACCACCTCATTATCCTTTAAACCTTGAATTGTATTTTCTATTGATTGAATTTTATATATGATAGTTTTTAAGAAGTTCATTACCTGCAATGTCTATGAAAATTTTTCTATCATCTGGTTGTGGGTGCGTGTGCATATGTATACTTAGGCTTGCTCATGACAGTGCTATATCAAATACATGGAGTTAAGAACATATCCTTGACTGTCAGTCTTCACCTTCTACCTTGTTTAAGACAGGTACCCTTCACCCTTCTTTGCCACTTCATAATCAGGCTGACCTTCCAGGGATTCTTCTGTCCTCATCTTCCGTCTTACTATTGGAGTGCTGCAATTGCAGATTTGCTATAGAATCAATTTACCTGAAACATGCAGATCCAAGTTCAAGTTCTTTTTGTTTGAATGTGAAATAAGCTCTTTCTTCTCAGTTCCCTCTTAAGCTTTATTTTTCTTTATTCTTTAACTATTTATCCTTATTTCCATCCCTGAAACATCTGTCTCTCCCAGATTAACTACTCCAGAAAAGAGTAGGTCTTTCAGTGATATTGACCAGCTACAGCATGATAAGATGCAATAAAACTAGGCCCAAACCCTCATATCAAGGTTGGATGAGACAAAGCAGTTAAAAACAACAAACAAACAAAAAACAAAAACAAAAACAAAAACAAAACAAAAGGTCCCAAGAGCAGAAAACAAGAGTCAGCGACATATCCACTCCCACTGTTAGAAGTTACACAAAAATCTCAAGCTACTTAACCACAGAATATATGCAAAATACACATCCTGGCTCCATGGCTGCTTCTTTCATCTCTGTGGGTAGCTACAGACCCTGCCTACTTGATTCTATAGACACAGTCCTCATTGGCTCATTAAGCTTCTGACTTAAATATTGCGTTCAGTCATTTTTCTACAGGGTTCTTTTGGTTCTACCTAATGATTTGCTCTGGGTTCCCAAATCTCCTCATCACCTGCCAAAGGAAGCCTCTCTGGTGAAGATTGAGTTAGATAGCAGTCTATGAGAATTGATAAGTATTGCAGAAAATAACTAGGAATCATATAATTTACTACTACTTCTAGTAGCATTAGTAAGAGTAGTAGTAGTAATAGTAGTAGTAGTAGTATTGTATGAGAGAAGAATAAAAAACTACTACTACTATTTATTATTATTATTATTAATATTACTATTGTTAATTATTATTACTAGAAGGTCCTGATTGGTTCTACCCCAGGTCATTGGATTATCCCATTATCCATTCTTGGCCATCCAGGTAGTACAAGGAATATAGTCCCTCTCACAGTGAGGACCACAAGTTAGACCAGTAAGTGGTTGGTCATTCCCATAGGTTCAGATCCACCATTGTTTCAGCACATTTGCAGGAAGGACAGGTTGTAGAAAGAAGGTTTCATGGCTGTGTTGCTGTCCCAGTCCTACAGTTTTATTACCTGTATTATGATTGCCTGGTATTAGAAAATGGCTATTTCATGCTCTATACCCTCCCTTATAGGGAGTTCTTGCTAAGATCACCATCATAGGTTCCAAGAAGTTTGCACTACACTAGGTTTCCACATTGTCCCCTTAGTGCCCCTATTATAGTCAGCATTCTCCTTGTTCTCTTCCTCCATCCCCCTTTCTTCAGTCTATTCCCTTTTGTTCTAATCCCCATATGCCTCCAACCCATCCACAAAATCTAATCTATTTTTCCTTCCTAAGGAGATCCATGTTTCCCCATTCAAAACGTCACTCAGGATGATATCCTCCAGATTCATCCATTTGCCTAAGGATTTCATAAATTCATTGTTTTTATTAGCTGAGTAGTACTCCATTGTGTGAATTTACCACATTTTCTGTATCCATTCCTCTGTTGAGGGACATCTGGGTTCTTTCCAGCTTCTGGCTATTATAAATAAGGCTGCTATGAACATAGTGGAGCATGTGTTCTTATTATCACTTGGAACATCTTCTGGATATATGCCCAGGAGAGGTATTGGTGGATCTTCCAGTAGTACTATGTCCAATTTTCTGAGGAACCGCCAGACTGATTTCCAGAGTGGTAGTATCAGCTTGCAATCCCACCACCAATGGAGGAGTGTTCCTCTTTCTCCACATCCTCACCGGCATTTGCTGTCACCTTAATTTTTGATCTTAGCCATTATGACTGGTGTGAGATGGAATCTCAAGGTTGTTTTGCTTTGCATTTCCCTGATGATTAAGGATGTTGAACATTTTTTCAGGTGCTTCTCAGCCATTTGGTATTCCTCAGTTGAAAATTCTTTGTTTAGCTCTGTACTCCATTTTTAATGGGGTTATTTGATTTTCTGGAGTCCAGCTTCTTGAGTTCGTGTATAAACTGGATATTAGTCCCCTATAGGATTTAGAATTGGTAAAGATCTTTTCCCAATCTGTTGGTGGTCTTTTTGTCTTATTGACAGTGTCTTTTGCCTTACAGAAACTTTGCAATTTTATGAGGTCCCATTTGTTGATTCTTGATCTTACAGCACAATCCATTGTTGTTTTGTTCAGGAATTTTTCCCCTGTGCCAATAATCTATTCTTGCTTTTAAACTTTCCTCAATTTTAAATCTTGTGTGTGAGGAAGAACTGGAATCAAATCATAAAGATCTCTAGAACTCTTCAGAATGTTAAATTAAGTGTTAAGTGTTACATGTGATATATTCCAGTCTTAGCCCAAAAGGAACCTGTGACAAATTACCCAAGAATTTGAATTCTATATTTAAATAATGTTGAAGGGACATAAGTTATATAAAGTCAGGTCCAGTTAATTTAAATTTAGTAAAGGATGAATCACAACTAGCTCGTGTTAGTTTCTCTTTTTACCATCTGATTTCTTGAGATCAAATTCAGGTCAACCGTAAAGTGTCTTTACCCATCCAACCATCTCACTATACACATTTCTGTTTATAAATTGATTTTTGCTATAAGTAGACTCATTATTTTAGGACTTGACATAGATATTTACATTTTAATTGTATATTTAAGTAGCACCCATATGCATACATACACGCTTACAATAAATAAATGAATCTACAATTATAGATAGAGCTATATCATACATGCATTTGACTCTTCTCCCTGCTTAAATGTACACACATATACAAACAGACTCAGTACTTAGATATATTTTGAAAGTAGAACAGAAATTGGGACCATATAATGGGGGCTTGCAGTGTGACACTTATCATGTGGGTTTTAGTCCTGAAGAACCATTCTACTAGGAAAGTGGAGAATTATAGGTATTAGGACTAAAAAAGCCATTGTGTGTTTAACTCTTACTTAGCTGCTCTGGGAACTTGGTGAATAAGATTGGGATCATGGCAGACAATAGTTACCTGGCCTGTGAATTTTCACCTTGAGAGTCACCCAAAGACTGTATCACAGATGTTTGTGTAATATTTTCAACTAAAATTTTGTAGTTTCTGGAAAGCTATTTATATAAAAATCAGCTGTGATTAACAAGACACCAACAAACTGAAGTGAAATCTTTGCTTTGCTGGGATATTGATATTTGTTATCTGAGATTGAAAAATATCAGCAGTGATTATGAGGATACAAACTTGATTGAGGAAAACTCTGTGGGTGAATAATTGCTCAGAGTCAGTACACAGAGCTGTGATCCAGAAGGGTTGAGCCTTAATTTCAATCTCGCCAGATTGATAATGTATAGAGTTTTCAATACATACAGGTTTTGCTCGCATGGAAGCTTCAGTATTCCACAAGTCATGAGAAACAATCAGATTTGTCCCTGGAAGAGGCAAAGAGAGGTCTTTGGTGAAAATACAGCTTCAGTTACAGTGGAGATCTCAGCACAAAGGAGATGACAGAACCATTCATCGGTCAATGATCTGGGATGGTATCAGGTATGGACTGCAGACTGCCTGAGCCTGAGCCAGTCTGTGTGCTATGGAGAAGAGAACATGGAAAGTGGAAAAATGAGAACAATTGAGAGCCCAGATAATGAGGAGTGATTTCCAGATACTGGGCAGTGAACATTTTATACTCTTGGAAATGCCTTTACTTATAGTTACTTATAGTTTGGTTTTTTTTTTTTTTGTATAAGATATGTACTTATTTATAACCTGGCTTTAACCTCTTCTATTAAAAATATATTTAATAGGGTTTTTAAATATTTTTTACAGATGTCTAAAGCTAAGAAGTTTTGGTGCTTAAAAAGACCTTTACCTTTTTTAATCTTTAAGAGTGTGGGATTTTTATATTTATCCTATTTTTTATTGTTATATTAGCATGGGATCTTACAGATAAGTAAGAAAGTTAAGAATGCAGATTAATGGTGATATTCTTATGTGTCATTATGAAAAAATAAATGTGTTATTTAGTGCTTTTATCAACCTAAATTCAAACTAGTAACTGAAGAGAAAAATATAACTTGAACTGGACAATTTCTTCTATCAGAATCTCCTGTGTGCATGACTCTGGGAGCACTTTTCTTTATTAATGATTGATGGGCATGGCCCATCCCACCATGGTGACATCCTTGGATATGTGGTCCTGGACTGCATATAAAAGTCTGCTGAGCAAACCATGGAAAACATGCCAGTAAATAGTATTTTCCATCAGTCTCTTCTATTGAGCTTGTATTTAGGTTTCTGCCTCAACTTCCTTTCATAATGTAATGTTATTTGAAGTACAAACTAAAATAAGTATTTTCTTCCCCAACTTAATTTTGATCAGGGTTTGAACTTTGCTAAGTGTCCATGGAGCTCCCTAACTTTCTGGTCTTCAATGCATTACCTTGAATTTCAGTGACATACATAAGGACTGTGCTTCAAAACTAATATAGACAACAAGAAGAGGGAACAAACTACATTGAGTTCTTTTTTTTTTTTTTCTTGAGACAGGGTTTCTCTGTGTACTGTTGGCTGTCTTGGCATTCACTCTGTATACCAGGCTGGCCTTAAACTCAGAAATCCACCTGCTTCTGCCTCCCAAGTGCATATGCCACCAATGCCTGGCTACATTGACTTTTGATCTCTGCATGAACATATATAATTCTGCACACCTGCATACATACCTGTTCCAGCTTTTATATACTGCACATGCACATAAATCTGCAGTCACATACACACCCCCTCACACACACAATCAATTTTAAATGCACATTAATCAGTACCAGTACAACCTTACAATTCTTACAAATTTTACCTATAGTCTCATATAAATTTGCATTTTAAAAATTGCCAATCGCAAACTTTCAAAAATGTATGTACTCATGTATGTTTGACTTATCCTACCGCTTATATTCTTAAACAAAAATGTATATAGAAGTTAACATGTCTCTCATGCAAATAACCTCTTTCTACATTATTTTATTTATTTATTTATTAACTTTATATCCCAATTCCAACACCTAAACCCCAGACACATGCTACCCTTTCACTTCTGAGAAGGGGGAAGCCCTTGTGAGTTCCAGCCCACCTTGGCACATCAAGGCACTGTAGGACTGGTCATAATCTTTCCCAATAAGGCCAGATGAGGCAGCTCAATTAGGGAAACAGGATTCACAGTCAGGCTACAGAGTCAGGGATAGCACCTGCTCCAGTTTTATTGGAGGGCATGCATGAAGATTTAGCTATTCATCTACTACATATGTGTGGGGTGGGTATGTGCAGCATTTTTATGCTCTTTAGTAAATTGTTTAGTCTCTGGAATCCCCCAAGTGTCCTGATTAGAATCCATTTTTTTTTTTTTTGTGGAAATTCTATCCCCTCTGTGTTCCTCAATCCTTCCCTCAGTTCTTCCACAAGATTTCCCAAGCTTTGACTAATATTATGCTGTTCTGCAGAGTTCAGGTATTGAATTGGAGTAGAGACTTCAGAGAATGGTCAAACAGTGTCTGGCCACAACATGAGATCCATCCTACATGCAAGAACCTATCCCTGACACTATTATTGATACTGTTATGCTTGTAGACAGGAGCCTAGCACAGCAGTCTTCTGAGAGGCTCCACTCAGCAACTGATAGAAACAGATGCAGAGACTCACATCCAAACACCAGGGAGATGTGCTAATACATAAAAATACCAGTCAAATATTAGAATGTGAAGAAAAGAATTTTCATATTAATACAAAACTTTAATGACAAAGATGAGGTATAAATACAGGTAAAAGAAACTACCATTGGCAATAATGGATGAACTATATTATTTACTGGTTGCATTGATTACCCACAACATTCAACATTCTCGTCCTTTATCTTAAATAATACTGATCAAACATTGGGAGCAGTTTCCTTTATTAGAATTACCCTGACTATTAGTCAATATGCAATAAAGGCTTCATCAACAAATATGATTGGAACAGTGCCCTTTCTAGGCAATTTGTAGAGGCATCTTTTGGCTATCACATTCAAGCAGGTGTAATTCCCCAACTCTATTGCTGGCATGTACATTGTGGACAATACTTTCAATGGCTGAATAGACAGAACAGAGTGATCTGAAAAATCAGATATTGTTTCTTGGAACTGGTTCACAGTTGTAGCAGCTGTCTTCCCCAAAGATGATGATGTGCCCCTTGTCATTCACAAACCCACTGGTTATGCCGTGCAACCATCTGAAGCTGCTTGGTGCCAAGACATGGCCACAGGTCCAGGAAGCATAAACCAAGAAATTCTAAAACTGTGATGTTAAAAACTGAGTTCTTATCAGTGTGTATTGGAAACATAATGGAAAGTAAAATTTTACAACATAAGAACTAGTCAAAGATAGACCATTCATTTATCAGTCATAATCTTTAATAACAGGAAATTGAGGCTCTCAGATAACTGACCATTGCTTTGATTAATTCTTAACTGTGACTCTAATATCAGAGAGAACTCTGTATATCTTTCCAATTTTCTCAAATCTCACCAGGTTAGGAAAGCTGAATTTAAAGCATGTGTAAGTCAACAATTATTTTCTACCTTATATTCAAGTTATTTCCTTTCTGAAAGTTAGAAATTGAAAAGCATAGATAAAGACAATATCCCTCACCATCAAGCCATGTGTGCCTGGCCGACTGAATGAAGTGGAAGGTAAAGTCCAGATAGATAAAATGATTTTTTTATTCTACATATCTATATTTTATTTATTTATTTATTTATTTATTTATTTTTATTAGTCATCATTTACATCTCAAATGATATCCCTCTTCCTGGTAACCCCTCCACCAACCCTCAAAACCATGATATCTGGCTACCTAGTTACCCTTCCACCACCCCTATCCCACATATGCTTTCCTCCTCCCCTTTGCCTGTATGAGGGTGCTCTCCCACCCACCCTCACTCTCCTGCCCCACTGATCCAGCACCCCCCCACTTTGTGATATCAAACCTTGCCTGGACATAGGGCCTCCCCTCCATTACTGTCAGGTAAGAATATCCTCTACATTCAAGGCTTGCTCTGGTGGGAGAACTGGGTTCTGATGATTCACACCTATATTGGTTTCTGTGGCTTATGATCTTGTGCTTGCCATCTGGTAATTTCTGGTGTTTACTGGTCTGGGTGACTGTGACAATGTCTGCCGCAGTCATGGCAACAGATAAGCAGCTTCTGTACCTCTCTGAAGAGTCCCCAGTTGGTAGGCCCTACAGGTATTCTGCTACATCCAGGGTTGCAGGCCACTGAGAGACATGAAGCAACAAAGAGACAAGAGAGGCAGACTCCAGACACAGTGAAACTAATAGAGGTTATGAACCAAATGGATTTAACAGATATCTACAGAATATTTTGCCCTAAAACAAGAGTATACCTTCTTCTCAGCACCTCATGGTTTCTTCTCCAAAACTGACAATATAATTTGTCACAGAACAAACCTCACCCAATACCAGAAGACCAAAATAATCCCATGTATCCAATAAAATCACCATGGCGTAAGGCTGGTCTTCTATAACAAATAGCAAAAGCCACAGAAAGACCACATACACGTGAAAACTGAACAATTCTCTACTCAATGACAACTTTGTCAGAGAAGAAATAAAGAAAGAAATTAAAGGCTTCCTGGAATTTAATGAAAATATTGACACCTCATACCCAAACTTATGGGACACACTGAAAGCAGTAATAAGAGGAAAATTCATAGCACTAAGAGCTTGGTAAAGAAACTGGAGAAAATCTTGTACTAACAACAGAACTTGAGAGCTCTAGAACAAAAAGAAGCAAAAACACCCAAGAAAAGTAGACAGCAGGACATGGTCAAACTCAGGGCTGAAATCAACCAAATAGAAACAAAGGCAACAATGAAAAGAATCAACAAAACCAAAATCAGGTTCTTTGAGATAATCAACAAGATTGATAAACCCCTAACCAAACCTACTAAGGTGCCATATAAGCTATACAAATTAATAAAATCAGAAATGCAAAGTGAGACATAACAACAGAAACAGAGGAATTTTAAAAGATCATCAGATCCTACAATAAAAGCCTATTCTCAACAAAACTGGAAAATCGCAATGAAATGTTGTCTAGACAGATGCCACATACCAAAGCTAAATCAAGAGCATATAAACTAAACAAGCCCATAACTCATAAGGAATTACAGGAAGTCAGTAAAAACTTCCCAATTTAAACAAAAATAAATAAAAAAATAAAAAATAAAAGCCCAGGACCAATTGCATTTAGGGCAGAATTCTACTAGACCTTCAAAGAAGACCAATTACCAATATTCCTCAAACTATTCCATAAAATAGAAACAGAAGGAACACTGCATAATTCAGTCTATAAATCCACAATTACTCTTATATCTAAACCACACAAGAACCGTACCAAAAAGGAGAACTTCAGACTAATCTCACTTATGAATGTTGATGCAAAAATACTCAATAAAATTTGTGCAAACCAAATCCAAGAACACATCATAAATGCCATTCACTATGATCAAGTAGGCTTCATCCAAGGGATGCAAGCTTGGTCCTATATATGAAAATCTATTAACATAATCCACTATATAAACAAACCCAAAGAAAAAAATCACATGATCATCTCTTTAAATACATTTGACAAATTACAACACTGTTTAATGATAAAAAGTATTGGAAGCAACAGGAATTCAGGACCCATATCTAAACATAATAAATGCAATTTACTTCAAACCAACAGCAAATATCAAATAAAATAGAGATATACTTGAAACAATCCCACTAAAATCGGGGACAAGACAGGGATCCCACTCTCCCCATATCTGTTCAGTATAGTACTCGAAGTGGTAGCTAGCACAATAAGACAACAAAAACAGATCAAGGGGATACAAAGTTGAAAGAAGAAATAAAAGTATCACTACTTGCAGATGATAGGATAGAATACATAAGAGACCCCCAAAATTCTACCAGAGAACTTTTCTAGCTGATAAGCAACTTCAGTCATGTGGCTGGATATAGAATTAACTTCCTTTATAGAAGTGATTGACAGTCTGAGAAAGAAATTAGGGAAAGCACTCCATTCACAATAGCCACAAAAAACTATAAAATACATTGGGTTAACTCTAACCAAACAAGTAAAAGACCTATATGACAATAAGTTCAAATCTTTCAAGAAATAAATCAAAGAAGATCTTAGAAAATGGAGAGATCTCCCATGCTCATGGATTGGTAGAATTAACATAGTTAAAATGGCCATCCTACCAAAGGTAATTTACATATTTAATACAATCCACATCAAATCCAAACACAATTCTTCAAAGGCATGGAAAGAGCAATTCTCAAATTCATATAGAAAGGCAAAAATCTCAGAGTAGTGAAAAAATAATTAACAACTAAAGAAAAGACAGAGAAATCTCCATCCGTGACCTCAAGCTCTACTACAGAGCAATAGTGACAAAAATTGTGTGGTATTTTTGCAGTACAGGCATGTTGTTCAATGGAATTTAATTGGAGAACCAGAAATAAAACCACACACTTACTGACACTTTATCTTAGACAAGAAAACCAAAAAAATGCAATAGAAAAAAGAAAGCATCTTCAATAAATGGTTCTTGCCTAACTGGCTGTCTGTAGGAAGAAAAATGAATATAGATCAATATTTGTCACCTTGCACAAATCTCAAGTCCAAGTTGATCAAAGAACTCAACAGAAAACCAGATAAAATGAATCTAATGGAAGAGAAAGTGGGAAAGAGCCTCGATTAGTACAGGGAGAAATTTCCTAAACAGAATTCCAATGGCTCATGCTCTAAGATCAAGGTTAGTAAATGGGACCTCATGAAGTTGGAAAGGTTCTGTAAGGCAAAGGACATAGTTAAGAAGACAAATCGGCAACCTACAGATTGGGAAAAAAATCTTCACTAATCCCATATCTAATAGAGGGCTAATAGCCAATATATATAACGAATTCAAGAAGCAAACCACAAAAAAAAAAAAAAAAAAAAACACCAAAAAAAAGCACCAAAAAAAAAAAAAAAAAACAAAAACAAAAACAAAAAACAAACAAAACAAAACAAAACAAAACAAAACAAAAACACAAACAAACAACCCAACCAAAAGACGGGGTATAGAACCAAATGAAGAATTCACAAGAGAGGAATCTTTAATGCCTGAGAAGCACCTAAAGACATTTTCAAGGTCCTTAGTGATCAGATCAGAATTCAAATCAAAATGACTCTGAGATTCCACCCAGACCAATTAGAATGGCTAAGATCAAAACCTCAGGTGACACATTTGTTGGAGAGGATGTGGAGAAAGAGAAACACTCTTCCATTGCTGGTGGGATTGCAAACTGGTACAATGACTCTGGAAATCAATCCAGACGTTCCACAGAAAATTGGAAAAAAATCTATCTGAAGACACAGCAATACCACTCTTTAGAATATACTCAAAAGATGCCCTACCATGTCACACAGGCACATATATTTGTGATAGCCAAAAGCTGGAAACAACACAGATGCCCCATGACAGAAGATTGCATACAGAATATACAGTTCATTTGTACAATAAAACTCAGCAATTAAGAAGAACATGATGAGTTTAGCTGACAAACGGATGGCTCTAGAAAATATCATCTTGATTGAGGTAACTCAGACCCAAAAAGGTATTATTCATTGTATTTACTCACTAATAAGTAGATATTAGCCAAAAAGAAAAAGTACAGAATACCCAAGATAAAATCCACAGATCTCAAAAAGTTCAACAAGCTGAAGGGCCAGAGTGAGAACTCCTCTGTCCCACTTGGACAGGAGAAGAAAGTAATCACAAGGAGGTAATTAGGGAGGGATTTTGGAGGGAAAGTTGGTAGTGGGGAAGAGGAAACCTGATCTGGTATTAGATGAGGGAAAATGACTGAAATCCTGAGGGCCAGCAGTAAAAATAGAAATTGGCAACTTTAGGAGGTAGGAGGCTTGGAGGACCCTCCAGAATGCACCAGAGACTTGGGAGGTGAGAGAAACAAAGGGATGAGAATGCCTGCAAGTAGGGAGAGAGTTGTTATAGAGCCAACATCTAGCAGAAAGATAGGGCATCAAGTAAGGTAGGAGGTTGCCAACCCATAGTCAAAACAATGACTTATAATTTTTCCAGTCTGAAAGAACTACAGGGATGGAAATGGAGAGGAGCCTGAGTAAAGGGTCCACTTACAGGCTCAAAGTGGGATCCAGCTCAAAGGGAGGTCTCAAGAACTGACTCTATTACTTAGGTTATGGAGGACTCACAAAAATGGGCCTAAAATGACTGGCCTCTGAAAGACCCAATAAGCAGCAGAGCCATGAGATATTTGCACCCAACTAATGGACAAAACCTGCTGACCTCTATGGTTAAATAGGGAAAAGCTGGAAGAAGCTGAGGATTAGGGCAACCCTGTAGGAGGAAAAGTAGTCTCAATCTGGACCCCTGATTTCTCTCAAGAACAGGACCACCAACCAGGCAGTAGGTGGGGTGGCGTGGGGACATCCACATGGAAACAGGAGAGTGAGGAGGAGGTATGAGATGTTGAAGAGTTTTAAGATGGATAGGGGCATAAAATATGGAGTGTAAAAATAAATTAATTTTTAAAAATTTAAAAAAGAAAATTCAGTAATGTAATTTACTATATAAACAAACTCAAAGAAAATATCATATGATCATCTAATTGGATGCTGAAAAAGCATTTGGAAATGTACTACATCCCTCCATGTTAAAAGTATTGGAGAGATCAAAAATTCAAGGCCAATAAGTAATCATATTAACAGCAATATACAGCAAACCAACAGCCAATATCAAATTAAGTGGAGAGATACTTGAAGCATTCCCACTCAAATCAGGGACAAGAAAAGAATACCAATCTCCCCATATCTATTCAATATAGTACTCTAAGTACTAGCTAGAACAATAAAACAACAAGAGGAGATCAAGTATATACAAACTAGAAAAGAAGTCAAAGTATCACTATTTGCAGATGATATGATATATGGTAGTATGCATAAGCAATCAAAATAATTCTTTTTTTTTTGC
Source organism: Mus musculus (assembly GCF_000001635.26). NCBI lineage: Eukaryota > Metazoa > Chordata > Mammalia > Rodentia > Muridae > Mus > Mus musculus. The sequence continues at coordinate 109,440,717 of NC_000067.6, forward strand.
TTTTGCATTTTTTTCCATTTTTTATTAGGTATTTAGCTCATTTACATTTCCAATGCTATACCAAAAGTCCCCCATACCCACCCACCCCCACTCCCCTGCCCACCCACTCCCCCTTTTTGGCCCTGGCGTTCCCCTGTACTGGGGCATACAAAGTTTGCGTGTCCAATGGGCCTCTCTTTCCAGTGATGGCCGATTAGGCCATCTTTTGATACATATGCAGCTAGAGTCAAGAGCTCCGGGGTACTGGTTAGTTCATAATGTTGTTCCACCTATAGGGTTGCATATCCCTTTAGCTCCTTGGGTCCTTTCTTTAGCTCCTCCATTGGGAGCCCTGTGATCCATCCATTAGCTGACTGTGAGCATCCACTTCTGTGTTTGCTAGGCCCCGGCATAGTCTCACAAGAGATAGCTACATCTGGGTCCTTTCAATAAAATCTTGCTAGGGTATGCAATGGTGTCAGCATTTGGATGCTGATTATGGGGTGGATCCCTGGATATGGCAGTCTCTACATGGTCCATCCTTTCATGTCAGCTCCAAACTTTGTCTCTGTAACTCCTTCCATGGGTATTTTGTTCCCAATTCTAAGGAGGGGCATAGTGTCCACACTTCAGTCTTCATTCTTCTTGAGTTTCATGTGTTTAGCAAATTGTACCTTATATCTTGGGAATCCTAGGTTTGGGGCTAATATCCACTTATCAGTGAGTACATATTGTGTGAGTTCCTTTGTGAATGTGTTACCTCACTCAGGATGATGCTCTCCAGGTCCATCCATTTGGCTAGGAATTTCATAAATTCATTCTTTTTAATAGCTGAGTAGTACTCCATTGTGTAGATGTACCACATTTTCTGTATCCATTCCTCTGTTGAGGGGCATCTGGGTTATTTCCAGCTTCTGGCTATTATAAATAAGGCTGCTATGAACATAGTGGAGCATGTGTCCTTCTACCAGTTGGGGCATCTTCTGGATATATGCCCAGGAGAGGTATTGCTGGATCCTCCGGTAGTACTATGTCCAATTTTCTGAGGAACCGTCAGACTGATTTCCAGAGTGGTTGTACAAGCCTGCAATCCCACCAACAATGGAGGAGTGTTCCTCTTTCTCCACATCCACGCCAGCATCTGCTGTCACCTGAATTTTTGATCTTAGCCATTCTGACTGGTGTGAGGTGGAATCTCAGGGTTGACGAAATGGACAAATTTCTGGAAAGATACCAGGTACCAAAGTTGAATCAGGATCAAGTTGACCATCTAAACAGTCCCATATCCCCTAAAGAAATAGAAGCAGTTATTAATAGTCTCCCAGCCAAAAAAAGCCCAGGACCAGATGGGTTTAGTGCAGAGTTCTATCAGACCTTCAAAGAAGATCTAATTCCAGTTCTGCACAAACTTTTTCACAAGATAGAAGTAGAAGGTACTCTACCCAACTCATTTTATGAAGCCACTATTACTCTGATACCTAAACCACAGAAAGATCCAACAAAGATAGAAAACTTCAGACCAATTTCTCTTGTGAATATCGATGCAAAAATCCTCAATAAAATTCTCGCTAACCGAATCCAAGAACACATTAAAGCAATCATCCATCCTGACCAAGTAGGTTTTATTCCAGGGATGCAGGGATGGTTTAATATACAAAAATCCATCAATGTAATCCATTATATAAACAAACTCAAAGACAAAAACCACATGATCATATCCTTAGATGCAGAAAAAGCATTTGACAAGATTCAACACCCATTCATGATAAAAGTTTTGGAAAGATCAGGAATTCAAGGCCCATACCTAAACATGATAAAAGCAATCTACAGCAAACCAGTAGCCAACATCAAAGTAAATGGAGAGAAGCTGGAAGCAATCCCACTAAAATCAGGGACTAGACAAGGCTGCCCACTTTCTCCCTACCTTTTCAACATAGTACTTGAAGTATTAGCCAGAGCAATTCGACAACAAAAGGAGATCAAGGGGATACAAATTGGAAAAGAGGAAGTCAAAATATCACTTTTTGCAGATGATATGATAGTATATATAAGTGATCCTAAAAATTCTACCAGAGAACTCCTAAACCTGCTAAACAGCTTCGGTGAAGTAGCTGGATATAAAATAAACTCAAACAAGTCAATGGCCTTTCTCTATACAAAGAATAAACAAGCTGAGAAAGAAATTAGGGAAACAACACCCTTCTCAATAGTCACAAATAGTATAAAATATCTTGGCGTAACTCTAACTAAGGAGGTGAAAGATCTGTATGATTAAAACTTCAAATCTCTGAAGAAAGAAATTAAAGAAGATCTCAGAAGATGGAAAGATCTCCCATGCTCATGGATTGGCAGGATCAACATTGTAAAAATGGCTATCATGCCAAAAGCAATCTACAGATTCAATGCAATCCCCATCAAAATTCCAAACCAATTCTTCAACGAATTAGAAGGAGCAATTTGCAAATTCATCTGGAATAACAAAAAAACCTAGGATAGCAAAAAGTCTTCTCAAGGATAAAAGAACCTCTGGTGGAATCACCATGCCTGCCCTAAAGCTTTACTATAGAGCAATTGTGATAAAAACTGCATGGTACTGGTATAGAAACAGACAAGCAGACCAATGGAATAGAATTGAAGACCCAGAAATGAACCCACACACCTATGGTCACTTGATCTTCGACAAGGGAGCTAAAACCATCCAGTGGAAGAAAGACAGCATTTTCAACAATTGGTGCTGGCACAACTGGTTGTTATCATGTAGAAGAATGCGAATCGATCCATACTTATCTCCTTGTACTAAGGTCAAATTTAAGTGGATCAAAGAACTTCACATAAAACCAGAGACACTGAAACTTATAGAGGAGAAAGTGGGGAAAAGCCTTGAAGATATGGGCACAGGGGAAAAATTCCTGAACAGAACAGCAATGGCATGTGCTGTAAGATCGAGAGTTGACAAATGTTACCTAATGAAACTCCAAAGTTTCTGCAAGGCAAAAGACACCGTCAATAAGACAAAAAGACCACCAACAGATTGGGAAAGGATTTTTACCTATCCTAAATCAGATAGGGGGCTAATATCCAACATATATAAAGAACTCAAGAAGGTGGACTTCAGAAAATCGAACAACCCCATTAAAAAATGGGGCTCAGAATTGAATAAAGAATTCTCACCTGAGGAATACCGAATGGCAGAGAAGCACCTGAAAAATGTTCAACATCCTTAATCATCAGGGAAATGCAAATCAAAACAACCCTGAGATTCCACCTCACACCAGTCAGAATGGCTAAGATCAAAAATTCAGGTGACAGCAGATGCTGGCGTGGATGTGGAGAAAGAGGAACACTCCTCCATTGTTGGTGGGATTGCAGGCTTGTACAACCACTCTGGAAATCAGTCTGGTGGTTCCTCAGAAAATTGGACATAGTACTACCGGAGGATCCAGCAATACCTCTCCTGCGCATTTATCCAAAAGATGCCCCAACTGGTAAGAAGGACACATGCTCCACTATGTTCATAGCAGCCTTATTTATAATAGCCAGAAGCTGGAAAGAACCCAGATGCCCCTCAACAGAGGAATGGATACAGAAAATGTGGTAAATCACAATAATTCTACCCGAGAACTTCTACAGCTAATAAACTATTTCAGCAAAAAGACTAGATATAAAATTACCTCAAATAAATTAGTAGCCTTCCTTTATACAAATGATAAGTAGATTGAGAAAGAAATAAGAGAAACAAAACCCTTCACAATAGTCACAAATAATCTACAATATCTTGTGGTAACTCTAATCAAAAAATTAAATGGTCTGTGTGACAAGAACTTCAAATCTCTCAAGAAAGAAATCAAAGGAGACCTCATAAAATGGAGAGATCTCTCATGCTCATGGGTTGGTAGAATTAACACAGTAAAAATGGCCATTCTAGTGCAAGCAATCTATAGGTTCAACACAATCCCCATCCAAATCCTAACACATCTCTTCAAAGATTTGTAAAGAACAATTCTTAAGTTCATTTAGAAAAACAATAAACCTGGAATAGTGAAGACAATTCTTAATAATAAAATAACTTCTTGGGGAATCACTATCCCCGACCTCAAGTTATACTACGGAGCAATATTGATTTAAAAAAAAAACCAACAAAACAAAAACAAAAACAAAAACAAAAACAAAAACAAAAACAAAAACCCTGCATGGATACAGATACATTGATCATTGGAATCGAATTGAAGATCCAGAAATAAAACCATACACTTATGGCCACTTGGTCTTTGACAATGAAGCCAAAACATACAATGAAAAAAATGAAAGCATCTTCAATAAATGGGGCTGTCTTACTGGCACTCTGAATGTAGAAAAATGAAAATGCATCCATATTTGTCACCTTGCACAAAGCTCAAGTCCAAGTGAATCATGGACTGCAACTTAAAACCAGATAAATTTCTTAAACTGAAATCAAAGATACTGAATACTTTCTTCTATTTCTGTTTCATTCCATTACCACCCTTTACCTGAATTTAATATTAGTCAAGTAGATTGCTAATAAAGAAAATAGTGATATCACATCTTCTATCATTGCATATTTTGTATGAAGCATTTAGCCTCGCTAACTGAATAGTTCATAATACAACCTAAAGTACAGAAAGCTGTGGATGAAGTTTCCAGCTCTGCAAGCCCAGCCCTTCTCAGGGTCTTTGGCATACTTTCAGCTCTGTCTCCAGAGAGTGTTGATTTTAAATAAGAAGGATATTTGCCATTTTATGCTGAGTAATGAGATTCTGAATTGGTACTTCATAATACTGGTGTCTGCTGGAATTCTGTGCCTAGCTCTAGGAAATGGTATATATGTGAAACTTCTGTCTTTGGAACAATCTTGGTACATTGGCAAAAGTAAGATGTTGTCACCATCAATAAATATTGGTTTCAAAGAAGATTACACCAGCATTTGCCTACAAATACTGGCTACTATTGCTGGTCCCAATTTACACTGTTTTGGAAAGAGCATATTTTAATTTACAACTTAAAGACATGTTTATATTTTGCATATAACTTTATTTTGTATGTATCAGGAATACTATATCCAATTTCACTAAACTGTTTGAAAAATATGATTGATGCACAGATTTATTATTGTCTGTAGTTCTTTAGTATCAGGGAAACAATTACAGTTGTGAATGTACAGCAGAATTGTCAAAGTTACCTAAGTTGATCAATCAAAATGCAAATGTTATGGTTCATATCCATAACCCTTGCCTTCAGTATGTAAAACAATCAAGTTGGATATAGGTTTCTGCCCAGGTTTATTTACATAGCAAGTTATAATCCAGCCACAGCAAAACTCTGACTTCAAAACAAAACAAAACAAAACAAAACAAAAACAAAACAAAACACCCCAAAAAACAAGATTGCTTAATTTGTCAAATTTCTCAAATAAATAAATTATATATCCATTAATTTAAATTAATTTTAACATGAAAATATCATCTTCAAATGATTTTTATTTGATTTATTTAGATTTATTTAGATTAAACTACCTTTAAAATGTTTCATCCATCATAGATATTAAAATTTTAAATGATTTACATTTCTTTCTTGAGGTGGTTTATTATATTAACTATTTTATTTTTATATTCTTGTATGACCTCTTACAAAATATATTTCCAAAGGCTATTATTACATTTTCACTCTAGTTTCATATTCTTTCAGTAGAATCTGTCCACTCAGAGAAAAAAGACACACACATTAAAATGATAAATAGTAACTTTCATTTTTCTGAAACACAGCCTGCCTTACAATATCATGATGAATTAATTTCTTTACCCAATGAAAACATAAAATGAAATGTTTTATTTTATAAAATGTGTGAGTGTCAAGGGCTGAAGCTAGTTTGTGAAAGACATCCATGGAGCACACTTTCTCGAGTGTGGAATTTAATTCATTCAGATGAAAGTATATGTTGGTACATCCTGACATCTATGCAAAACCTCTTAGTCAAACCTTTTATTCTATCAAATTGAGCTGAGGATTTACTTTTATCATCATTGATTAGATTAGCTACTTTAAAAACTCATATAAATAAAATAGTTAAGAAGAAGCTTGTGACGGCCATTCATATAATTATGGATATATACATCTCAAATATTTCCTATGCTCTTAATTTTCCTTTGTTGAGTACTGAAACCCACTATAATTAGCATTTTGGATACTTTGCATTTATCTAATAGAAACTATCATATGTACAAATAGTACTTCATTTGTCAGTCATAGTGTAAACAAATCCTCCTCTTCTATATCATCCGATGGCACATATTTACTGTTTCTCTCAGTCATTTTTGATCAAATTCAATGTACTGACAGTTCCATCTGGCTTACTGTGTCCACTTATAGTAACATTCTTTCCTCCAAAATTGGAAGGAAGTTTGCCCATTATTTTCTTGGGGGAAGGGTTCTCATGTATTGTTTTTGAGTAACAGTCCAGAGGATATACTTACTGGTTGCTATTGTCTTAGTCATAACAATGCAAGTCTGTTGTTAACAAAACTTTGCAGATGTAAGTACATTTTAGAAGTTCTAAGCATATTTGTTTGCCATTAACAAAATTCTAGTTCAAACCCAAGCACCAAAAAAAGCAGGGAAGGTGATTCCTGGCCACACCACCAGCACTGGGGAGCTAGAGGTATCAGAAAATGGATTTCGGAGTCATCTTTCTTCTGTTAGTGAGTTTTACGATAGTCCAGTATACACGAGTAAACTACAAATAACAATAGTATAATATATCAACTAAAGTTGTAAAATTAAACACTAAATATATAAATTGCTAAGCATGCGTTTAATAAGTATTTTACCTTAAAAGTTAGCATGTTCTAGGAAAATAAAACTTCAAATTTAATTCTCATTGCATTTGAACAAATATTGTTAAGCACATTTTAAGATTTAATTCTTTATTAATTTCCATGATTGTGTTTGAGCATAGATAAGTTTATGTGGACTGTGTGGGTTCAGGTGCCAATGGAGGTTAGAATGTGTCAGTTGCCCTGAAGCTGGAGTTACAGATAATTGTCTGCCTCCTAATTTAAGAACTAAACTCAGGTTTTCTGCAAGGTTACTTAGTACTCTTAAGCACTGAGCCATCTCTTCAGCTACCACGAAGTATGAGTCACCATGTAAATAGAAAATAGTTTTAGCCCACAGGTCAGAAAAAAACCAGTGGTAGGTCACAAAATAAGATTGAGGTTTATGTTCTTCCTATGGGGCTTCAGACCCCTTCAGCTCCTTAGTTACTTTCTCTAGCTCCTTCATTGGGGTCCTTGTGCTCTATCCAATGGATGATTGTGAGCATCTACTTCTGTATATTGCCCTCAGGAGACAGCTATATCAGGCTCCTGTCAGCAGGCTCTTGTTGGCATCTGTCATAGTGCCTGGGTTTGGTAGTTGTTTATGGGATGGATCCCCAAGTGGGGTAGTCTCTGGATGTTCATTCCTTTAGTCTTCTGCTCCAAATTTGATCTCTGTAACTCCTTCCATGGGTATTTTGCTTCCCCTTATAAGAAGGATTCTGAGCTTCTGGGCTAATATCCACTAATCAGTGAGTGCATATCATGTGTGTTCTTTTGTGATTGGGTTACCTCACTTAGGTTGATATCCTCCAGATCCATGTTAAAGAATTTCATTAATTCATTTTTAATAGCTATGTAATACTCCATTATGTAAATGTACCACATTATGTAAATGTATGTTTCTGTATCCATTCCTCTGTTGTGTGATATCTGGGTTCTTTCCAGATCCTGACTATTATAAATAAGAGTGCTATATTCTATTGTTATTGAAAGTTTATTTTGTTCCATTGCTGTCAGTTTATATGGAATATGAGCTATGGTTGTTATGAATGAATAGGACTTGTTTTATTATACAAGGGAAGTTCATCTTGGTACATGTGGTATCACTTGAAGACAATGTCTATACCAACCCTCTTAATGTTCTTGCATAACAACTAGTTCAATAAGGCTGCTGAAGTTATTTTGGTCATCTACTCACTGCATTTTTAAAAACAGTTCTTGTTTAAGATGATAAAAGTGTGAACATAAAAAAATCCACTCAGATTGAAAAAAATTAATATATTGGATTAATAGAGTTCCCTTTGCTTTTTGTATGACTATATTACATTTGCTCTTTATTGACAATTTTAAAGGTGATAAAATCCCTTTTCAGGAGTAATTTCTTTACTCTTCCTTTCTTTTATATTACTCTTTTCATACCCTTCACTTGTATACTCTTGTCAGTTTTACTATATTTTATCAGTTTAATATATATATATATATGTTATTGTATATTAACATATACATAACCCTATTTCTTTGTTCCTTTGGTTTCTTTATCTGTAACATTTTATTTTAACTTCTAAACAAATATGGTGACTGTTCTATTTTCCAGCTCTGCCCCTCTCCAAACAATAATAACTTCTAAGGAGGTTGGCTCAGGCTGCCTCCAAGTCCCAGCTGCAGCTGTCCTTGGTGTTCTTCCAATGGTACTGGCATAAACCAAATTCTAAGTTCTTCTCTTAAAATGAGATTCACCATTACAAATTAATGTTCTTTCAAGGACTGTGATCTGTACCATGATGACAACCCCAAATTTCTCTGCATGACTTCGTCATTCTTAGAGTTTGATTGTAACTTATGCTATACTTTCAGTGGAGTCACCTGGCCCCTCATAGTGTTAAGCCTTGGCTGTTGTCCATGATATGACCATGTTTTCAAAACGTATAACAACTCAGATATCCTTATACAATCTGGAGTTCAACTGTCAGCATAAAATACTACCTTGGCCACCTCTGAACCGAAACTTTCTGAAGAAACAGTTTTTTTTTTATAAGATTTTACAACAATGATAATGGTCTTTTCTTAATCACAGATGATTCTGCAGCCACAATTGACCAGTATTGATTACTTCAGTAAAGAGAGCTTCTGCTTTAGCAGTTATGGATTCCAAGCATCACAGATATCCTTAGTAAGTTCTTTAAGTACTGTAGAACTATCCTTCTGAGAAATCACTATGATCTGCACTATGCGTTATCTTTTTTTTTAACATGTATAGACACTGTTAAATTTTACTTATATGTGGCTACAATTAATAGATCTCAAAAAATTTAGTCTCAATAATAAATTAGTAATTTCAACAATTACCATATTCCCAATTTGGAGTTAAAACAAGGAAAATGAATGTGAATATTAATATAAACAGTACAAATAAATCTACACAAACATATATTAAAATGTTAAACCCCTTGTAAGACAAAGAATTATAAAATGTATTTTATATATATATTCATATTTGTATATATGCATATGTAAATTTCATTCTTTCTTCTAAAAGAAGTTATATTAGAAATTCCAGTAGCAATAAACATTACTGCTGTTTCTACTTTATTCATATTGATTACTATATATGGTATATAATAATCATATATATATATATAGAGAGAGAGAGAGACAGAGAGAGAGACAGAGAGAGAGACAGAGAGACACACAGAGAGAGAGAGAGGCAGAGAGAGAGAGATTGAAGCTACACCCTGTATATTTGAGCTAATCACTAAACCACTGAACTATATTACTTTCTAGCCACAGTTTAGAAAGGAAGATGAAGTCACTCATGATAGTGAATGTTGGTAATCCTAGCACAGAGAAGTCTGAGGCAAGAAGATTATAAACTTGAGACTATGTAAGGATAATTTGGTGGTTTGAATAGAAATGGCCCCTATCTACTCATGTGTTTAAATACTTGGCCAAGAGAGTGGCACAAGGGCATAAGATGTAGCCCTCTTAAATTAGTTAAACTGGATGGAGGAAATGACAGGGTGAAAGTGGATATTGAGATCTCATTTTGCTCAAGCTATGCACAGTATGGAACACAGTCACTTTCTGCTGCCTTTAGATCAAGACGTACAATGCTTGGCACCTTCTTCAGCACCATGTCTGCCTTCACACCACTTAGCTTCTCACCAAGACAATAACTAACTAAACCTCTGAAACTGTAAGGCAGCCCCAATTAGATGATTGCTTTATAGGAGTTGCCATGTTTGTGGTGTCTCTTCACAACAATAAGATTCTAACTAAGACAGATACTTCATGCGATACTATCTAAAAGTAAAAGTACAGAAAATAATGGAAAAAAAGATATAAACTGTAATACTGTTCAATATTTTCCTTGCACATAGATTTAGGCCATGAGATAAACTGTAAGAGTATAAGTAACAAACAATTCTATCTTTGTATGGCTTCAAAGAATGCCTGTCCATCCACTTTCTTTTTCTTTTTCTTTTTCTTTTTCTTTTTCTTTTTCTTTTTCTTTTTCTTTTTCTTTCTCTCTCTCTCTCTCTCTCTCTCTCTCTCTCTCTCTTTCTTTCTTTCTTTTTTTTATCTGCTCAAAATGGTGAGCTAATACCTGAGTGATTGTTATATATATATTTTTAAAGATTTCTTTCTAAATTTTTTTAATTAGGTATTTTCTTCATTTACATTTCCAATGCTATCTCAAAAATCCCCTATACCCTCACACTCCCATTCCCCTACCCACCCACTCCCACTTCTTGGCCCTGGCGCTCCCCTGTACTGGGGCATATAAAGTTTGCAAGACTGATGGGCCTCTCTTTCCAATAATGATCGACTAGGCCATCTTCTGATACATATGCAGCTAGAGACACGAGCTCTGGGGGGTACTGGTTCGTTCATGTTGTTGTTCCACCTATAGGGTTGCAGACCCCTTTAGCTCCTTGGGTACTTTCTCTAGCTCCTCCACGGGGGACACTGTGATCCATCCAATAGCTGACTGTGAGCATCCATGTCTGTGTTTGCTAGGCCCTGGCATAGCCTCACAAGAGACAGCTATATCAGGGTCCTTTCAGCAAAATCTTGCAAGTGTATGCAATGGTGTCAGCATTTGAAGGCTGATTATGGGATGGATCTCTGGGTATGGCAGTCTCTAGATGGTCCATCCTTTCATCTCTGCTCCAAACTTTGTCTATGTAACTCCTTCCATGGGTGTTTTGTTCCCAATTCTAAGAAGGGGCAAAGTATCCACACTTTGGTCTTCGTTCTTCTTGAGTATCATGTGTTTTGCAAATTGTATCTTGTATCTTTGGTATTCTAAGTTTCTGGGCTAATATCCACTTATCAGTGAGTACACATGGTGTGAGTTCCTTTGTAATTGGGTTACCTCACTCAGGATGATGCCCTCCAGGTCCATCCATTTGCCTAGGAATTTCATAAATTCATTCTTTTTAATAGCTGAGTAGTACTCCATTGTGTAAATGTACCACATTTTCTGTATCCATTCCTCTGTTGAGGGGCATCTGTGTTCTTTCCAGCTTCTGGCTATTAAATAGTTCTGATTACAACTGAGAAAAGCATGAACACGCAAGATTCTGTCTAGCCAAAACGTCCAAAGCACTTCCAGAAACCTCTCCAAGGCCATATGTATCATAGCAGTACTCCATGACTCTATACCAGTTTCTGTCTCAGGGTTTCTATTGCAGTGATAAAACACCATGAACTGAATAAAATTCAAAGAAAAGACTATATTTCACCTCATGGTTTAGAAGTTCATTACTTTTGAAAGACAGGGAAAGAATCTGAACATAGAAAATAGAGCAGAAGCCATAGAGGTGTGTTTCTTACTGACTTTCTCTCCATAGAATGCATTTCATAAAGCACCATCAGAGCCAACTGCCCATTGCTGGTACTACTCATTGTGTGCTAGGCCTATTACCGCAAATTCAATCAAATAAAAGCCCTATAGGTTGATCTACAGGACATTTTCTCAATTGTGTCAAATTGATTTAAAACCAACAAGGACATCCACTCCACTGTGATTCTGATTTCTTTTCTTTTGCTTTATTTTTCTTCCTTTTTCCGTTTTTTTAATTAGGTATTTTCTTCATTTACATTTCAAATGCTATCCCCTTTCCTAGGATTTTTTTTTAATTACAATTTATTTTAAGATCAAGCAATTAGCATTCATTTTATAACAAAAGGTCAAAAATACTGTTCCATAGATTAATTATACCTTTATCTAATTTTTATTAGTTTTTAATATTTTTGTACAAATAGTTTTAATAATAAATACCCTCTTCCATTATTCCTCTGAGATACACATCTTCTTTCCTACATACACAACAATATGTATATTTTTAAAGTTTTAAGCCTATAAAGTTTTTGTACCTCCCACATATTCTTGGATGTGTAGCCTTCCACTAGAAAGTGACTAACATACTATTAACATTAACAAGTCTTAATGAAAAGGTCCTTTCCCTCACTATGTAGCTATAAATTACTCAGTTCATGTTCAATTTAGTTAGCTATTTAGTTAGTTAGTTAGTTAGTTAGTTAGCTAGATCCTTAGGGCTGGGACTTTGTGCCCACATACTGCATGCATGATGAATTTAATTTGATTCATAAATGTGTACTTTGCCACAACTTCTGTGAGTTCATATGTGTACTTCCCTATGTTTCTGGAAACATGATTTCACTGTAGACATTGAGCACCCTATGGCTCTAACAATCTGCCCACCCCCTTTTACACAATGATCCTTGTACTTTGAAAGAGAGTGATATAGTTATATCATTTACAGTAGTTAATGAAGGATATTATTTTTTAAAATTTCATCATTGTATATTTCTTTGGTAAGTTTTATTTACTGCAATTTAAATGTCATTAATAAGGAATGAGGGTTGAATTAATCAAGATATATAAAAATCAATTTAAAAAGAGACAATTTAATACAATATACACTTATCAGAGTAATAATAGCAGATTATCTCCTAAATCCTCTCACTTAAAGTACTTGTCCAAGTAATAGTATCATATAAAGACACCTTCTTGTATGAAACACCTTACATCCAATCATAGAGTAATCCTTTACCCTGATGATGTTTGTGCCACTGTTACATGAGGTAGTATGTCTTGCCATACCAGCCATTATTGTTAGATTCAGAATTCACAGTTATGTTTGATGATTACCGTTCTCTTCTAATATTATGTGTAACAACTTCTAGGGCCATCTGTTTTACCCACCCAATATGAAGCTTCTAGCTCATTAATAGATTTATTTCTCAGTGTTCTAATTACTCAAGTATGTGGTATCATTAGAAATACTGTCATAAACAAGCACAATGGAAATACTTTGTAATGTTTGGAGGCCTGTGAAACCATACTGGCCAAAAGTTGCAAAGAAATAGGACACTCCTGGCAAAATAGTACTCTCTAGTAGGAACTTTGCCACCCAGGTACTGGGTAACTAAATTTTAAAGTATGTGTGTGTGTGTGTGTGTGTGTGTGTGTGTGTGTGTGTGTGTAGTTTAGAAAAATCTACAGTAATAAATTGCAGAATTGCATATGATTTTTTGAAAGGTCTGTAATATTATTGATTTTTCTCTGATTCCCCACTTGCATGATCTCTTATCTGCCAACCAATTTAACTTTTCATATTTGATTGTTGCTCTTAATTTATATCATTGTGTTTTATTTACACTTCTTTGAAAGGTCCTGTCCCAATGGCTACTTACTTATTTGCTGACTTCTATGAGTAATAAAAATTTATCACATAAGTATGAAGATTCAAAGCTATTGTCCACAATTGATAAAAATAAAATTACAAGTATTGCCTTTCTTGGTCTAAGTTACCTCACTCAGATGACAGTTAACAATGTCTATATTCTGTGAATGTTATAGTTTCATTTTGCATGGTTAAATACTCCATTTTTAAATCTACCCCATTTATAATACCTATCAAGTAGTTGATGGGCATAAAGGTAATTGCAGTCCCTGATCTTATGAATAGAGTAGCAATGAAGATTGATTGCTATGTACTGCTGGATCCATTGAATTATAGTCATTCTGTCTATGGTAAAATGAAATTTAAAAAAAAAGAAGTTTTAACTTGTATTTAAATGATAGATAATTATCCAAAGCATGGCAAAATTCTCTCTTCCTTCTTTGCATTTCCCTTTTTCCTTCCCACCTATAATTTCTGCCAAGCAATTGGCTCATAACTTTCTTTATTGAAAGATCAAAAACCAATTGTGGACCAGGACCTTAGCATTAAAAAATGCCCTTACATTTCACCTTTTCTGTCCAATAAAAAAATAAAAATAAAAAATTACTCGTCCCTGATACAAATTGAACAAATCCATAACAATCAAATCAATTGCACAGTATGATATACCAATGACATACAGTCTATCATATTTGTCAATTAAATAATCTATGATCATTCCTAACTGAAAGAATTATGATTATATCCATAGATTATGGTTTGATTTTAGCCTAAAATGTAATCTGAAAGCCATGTCTTTCACTCTATACCATCTCTACTAATATTAAACAACTTGCGTTTGATTATGAGACTAAAATTAGTCTTCAACTCAATCAGAAATAAGAGAATATCTTTATTTTATTATTTACTTTATTTACATTTCAAATGTTGTCCCATTTCCTGGTTTCCCCTCTGAAAACCCCCTACTGATCGCCCTCCTCCTGCTCACCAACCCACCCACACCTGCTTCTTGTCCCTGGCATTCCCTTACACTAGGGCATAGAGCCTTCACAGTACCAAGGGCCTCTCCTCCCACTGATTTCCAATTAGGCCATCCTCTGCTACATATGCAGCTTGAGGCATGAGTCCCACCATATGTACTCTTTGGTTGGTGATTTAGTCCCTGGGAGCTCTGGAGGTACTTGTTAGTTCATATTGTTGTTCCTCCTATGGGGCTGCTAACCACTTCAGCTTCTTGTGTCCTTTCTCTAGCTCTTTCATTGAGGTCCCTGTGCTGAATCCAATGGTAGGCTGAGAGGATCCACCTCTGTATTTGTCAGTCACTGGTGGAGCCTCTCTAGAGACAGCTATAACTGGCTTCTGTCAGTAAGCACCTGTTACCTATGCCCAGAAGGTGCTCCAACATGTAATAAGGACACATGCTCAACTATATTCATCGCAGCTTTATTTATTTATAATAGCCAGGATCTGGAAAGAACCCAGATGTCCCTCAACAGAGGCATGGATACAGAAAATGTTGTACATTTATACAATGGAGTACTACTCAGCTATTAAATCAATGAATTTATGAAATTCTTAGGCAAACAGAATAAATTAGAAAACAACATCCTGAGTGAGGTATCCCAATCACAAAAGAACACACATGATATTCACTCACTGATAAGTAGATATTCACCCAGAAGCTCAGAATACACAAGATACAATTCACAAACCACATGAAACTCAAGAAGAAGGAAGACCAAAGTGTAGATACTTCGTTTCTTCTTAGAAAGGGGAACAATATAACCATAGAAGGAGTTACAGAGACAGAATGTGGAACAGAGACTGAAGGAATGATCATTCAATGACTGTCCCACTTGGGGATCCATCCTTGAGAATGTCTTAAACATTAACTAAGTATACAGGAAGCAACAAATCTATATTCTCAAATTTAAACAATTGAAGAGACAGCTGAATATCTGGACAGCACTCAATTCCTCAAAATGTGTTCCAACATCAGACTTTAGTCTTCTATAAGCCATAATAAGTAACTTTGCCTGGAGTTGAAGATTCTCAATTTCTTCTTTCATCCAAGAAGGGGTGCTGTTATGAGCAGATATGTCTCATTGTCAAATCATTAAATAACCTAAAATGTCACATTCTGTGGATTTCTGATATTTTGGAAGGCTAAATGTACTAGGTGATCTGAACTGTTAAACCTCCACTACTCTTAGCTATATCTAATTGAAACATATCAATAACATTCATTTATAACTAAGTCAGAAGCTAATATAACCATGAGTTTGCTATCTGGTTTTAATTTGTTGCTTAATCATCGAGAAAAAAAAAACAAACAGTTTGTAAAGCAGTTATTAGAAGAACTGGTTCTAAGCTTTGTTTAAATAAGTTGCATAGGCACACAACAGTGTGAGTATGTTTGTGTGTGCGTGTGTGTATGTTTGTGTGTGTGTGTGTGGTGTCTTTTATCTGCAGATTCGAGGGAAGCTGAGTGGGGACTGTTAGTGCAGTATTCCTAGAGCAAAGCTCTACAAAGCTACATGCAAAAAATACATAGTAAAAGTTTTGTCACATCCTATGGGATGCCTTTCCACTCCAGTGATAGAGTCCTTTCCTATAAAAGAGTTTTATTTTTATGAATTATCACTTCCTAGTTGTTGATTTGCACTCTTTCACTGTTAAGGCCCAGTTCAAAGAGTTCCTTTGTGTCAATAGGGTCAATTATATGCGTTACTTATAACCCAATCAGGTTTTAGATATCAGCATTTATGTTGAGACCCTTGCTAAATTTCAAATTTCTTTTTATGTAAGGTGAGAGAAAGATCCAGTACAAAGTCTGGTTTGACACACACAATTTTTTTTTAAGTTTCTAACTTTTCCTTACTCTTCTCTGTTGGTTTCTTTGTCAAAATCAAATATCAAAAAATATTTGCACATCTATATAAATACCTTGTTTTATATCTACCTATCAATTCTGGATAGCAACTGAATGTTTAGTTTCTCTATTTTTTAACATTAATTAGCAGTTGTAACAAAGGTGAAAGAAAACACTTATTGTAAAAACAAAGGTAAAATGTCTCTTTAACCATAACCCAGTCACAAAATAACACACATTGTATGATCTCACTGATAAGTGGATATTAGCTCAAAAGTTTGAATACCCAAGATACAAATCAGACCACATGCGGCTCAAGAAGAAGGAAGAGCAAAGTGTGGATGTTTCAGTCTTTCTTAGAAGGGGGAAAAATACACACATGAAGAAATACAGAGAAAAACTGTAGAGCATAGACTGAAGGAAAGTCCATGCAGAGCCTGTCCCACCTGGAGACCCATCCCATATACTGACATTGAACCCAGACACTATTGTGGCTGCCACAAAGTGCTTGCTGACAGGAGCCTGATATAGCTGCCCCTCTGAGAGACTCTGACAGAGCCTGACAAATACAGAGGTTAATGCTTGAAGCCAATCATTGGACTAAGCAATGGATCCCCAAAAGAGGAGTTAGAGAAAAAAACTGAAGGGGTTTGCAACCCATAGGAAGAACAAAAATATCAACGAACCAGATATCCCTAGAGCTTACAGGGACTAAACCACCAATCACAGAGTACTGCCATGGCTCCAGTCACATATATAGCAGAGGATGGCCTTGTCAGGCATCAGTGGGAGGAGAGGCCGTTGGTCCTGTGAAAGCTTGATGCTACAGAGTAGTGGAATACCAGGGCATGGAGGTGGGAGTGGGTGGCTGGGTGGGGAAACACCCTCATAGAAGCAGGGGGAGAGGAGATCGAGTAGGAGTTTTCTGAAGTGGAATCCAGGAAAGGAAATAACATATGAAATATAAATTTAAAAATCCAATAAAAATATGAAAAAATATATCTCTTTATTGCCTTTAAATTAGAACTTTTGTTTGTTTGAAACTGTTTTTGGTAACTACAAAATCCTTAATTTATCCTACTAAAACTCCTGTATTAAATTTGTAATGGGCTAGCAAAATTTACCAGAAAATAAAGGCATTTATTGTTCAGTCCCACAACGAAAGTTCATTCCTTGGAACCTACATGTTGAATGGAAACATTTGCTCTCAATACTTGTATTCTGACTTCACACACATGCCACACATTCCATGAAAAGTGGGCAATCCAACTGGCGGTTATCATGTAGATGAATGCGAATTGATCCATTCTTATTCCCTGTACAAAGCTCAAGTCTAAGTGGATCAAAGACCTCCACATAAGACCAGAGACACTGAAATTAATAGAGGAGAAAGTGGGGAAAAGCCTCAAAGATATGGGCACAGGGGAAAAGTTCCTAAACAGAAGAGCAATGGCTTGTGCTGTAAGATCAAGAATTGACAAATGGGACCTCATAAAATTGCAAAGCTTCTGTAAGGCAAAAGACACTGTCAATAAGACAAAAAGGCCACCAACAGATTGGGAAAAGATCTTTACCAATCCTAAATCCTATAGGGGACTAATATCCAATATATACAAAGAACTCAAGAGGCTGGACTACAGAAATTCAAATAACCCCATTAAAACTGAGGTTCAGAGCTAAACAAAGAATTCTCAACTGAGGAATACCAAAAGGCTGAGAAGCACCTGAAAAAATGTTCAACATCCTTAATCATCAGGGAAATGCAAATCAAAACAACCTTGAGATTCCACCTCACACCAGTCAGAATGGCTAAGATCAAAAATTCTGGTGACAGCAAATGCCGGTGAGGATGTGGAGAAAGAGGAACACTCCTCCGTTGTTGGTGGGATTGCAAGCTTGTACAACCACTCTCGAAGTCAGTCTGGAGGTTCTTCAGAAAATTGGACATAATATTACTGAAAGATCCAGCAATACCTCTCCTGGGCATATACCTAGAAGTTCCAACTGGTAATAAGAGCACATGCATCACTATATTCATAGCAGCTTTATTTATAATAGCCAGAAGCTGGAAAGAGCCCAGATGTCCCTCGACAGAAGAATGAATACAGAAAATGTGTTACATTTACACAATGGAGTACTACTCAGCTATTAAAAACAATGTATTTATGAAATTCTTGGACAAATAGATGTATCTGGAGATATCATCCTTAGTGAGGTAACTCTATCACAAAAGAAGTCATTAGATATGCACCCACTGATAAGTGGATATTAGCCTAGAAACATAGAACACCCAAGATACAATATGCAAAACACAAGAAAATCAAGAAGAGGGAAGACCAATGGGTGGATACTTCATTCCTCCTTAGAAAAGAGAACATAATACCATTGAAAGGAGTTACAGAGACAAAGTTTGGAGCTAAATGTAAGGATGAATAATCCAGAGACTACCCAACTGGGGAATCTATTCTATAATTGGCCACCAAACCCAGACACTATTGCATATGCCAGATTTTGCTGAAGGGACCCTGTTATAGCTGTCTCCTATGAGGCTATGCCAGTGCCTGGCAAATACAGAAGTGGATGCTCACAGTCATATATAAGATGGAACACAGGGCCCCAATGGAGAAGGTATAGAAAGCACCCAAGGAGCTGAAGGGGTCTGCGACCCTATAGGTGGAACAAACATATGAACTAACCAGTACCCCCAGAGCTCATATCTCTAGCTGCATATGTAGCAGAAGATGGCCTAGTCGGCCATCACTGGGAAGAGAGGCCCCTTGGTATTGCAAACTTTATATGCCCCAGTACAAGGGAGTGCCAAAGCCAAGAAGTGGGAGTGGGTGGGTAGGGGAGCAGGGCGGGGGGAGGGTATAGGGAACTTTAGGGATAGCATTTGAAATGTATATAAAGAAAATATCTAAAAAAAAAAAAAACACTCATGGAAGGAGTTACAGAGACAAAGTTTGGAGCTGTGGTGAAAGAATGGATCATCCACAGACTGCCCCACTCGTGGATCCACTCCAGTAATCAGCCACCAAACTCAGACACTATTGCATATGCCAGCAAGAATTTGCTGAAAGGACCCTGTTATAGCTTTCTCTTGTGATGCTATGCCAGTGCCTGGCAAACACAGAAGTGGATGCTCACAGTCAGCTATTGGATGGAACACAGGGTCCTCAATGGAGGAGCTAGAGAAAGTACCCAAGGAGCTGATGGGTCTGAAATCCTATAGGTGGAACAACAATATGAACTAAACAGTACCCCCGAGCTCGTGTTTCTAGCTGCATATGTAGCAGAAGATGGCGTAGTCGGCTATCATTGGGAAGAGTGGCCCCTTGTTCTTGCAAACTTTATATGCCCCAGTACAGGGGAATCACCAGGGCCAAGAAGTGGGAGTGGCTGTGTAGGGGAGCGGGTGTCGGGAGGTTGTATAAGGGACTTTCGGGATAGCATTTGAAATGTAAATGAAGTAAATACCTAATAAAATACCTAATAAAAATTGGAAAAAAATGTGCAATCACACAAGTGCTCACACAGAAAGATAAAAGAATATCATCAAATCTATTTTAAAACATTAATTCTTTATGTGTTGGTGTTGATAGGAGTATCAAATTGATTGTGATGATTTTGTCCTCATCAGTAATATTGATATTTAATTTGACAGAAAGCTCTATAATTTCATTCCCTGTACAAGAATGTTGTAGCATGTTTGCAAAAGAAATTTTAATAGAATTCAGTGATATTATAATTGTGAATTACAGAACTGCATACAAAAATTTTATTGTTCATAAACACAGAATTTTTGAATAATCTAAAATACTCTCCAATACCTTCAATGTATTGCTAATTCAGAATTCATATTATACAACAGGTGTGATTCTGATACTGATTCCTTTTGTGTTCCTAAGAAAGGTTACTTCTGAATTTGAAATTCATGCTAGCTACCTTTGGGACTATGACAAATTAGAATTATGTTTCACAACTTAAAGGTGTTAAATTTGGGATTATGATTACATTAAAATTATATTTATATATTATGTAAATTTCCCCTGAACTTACTATTTCCTAGAAGAACTTCACAAAATTTTACATTAACTAACATTTGAAAATGGAAAGAACAAAATAATTCACTTAAAGTCAACACCATCTATTACTGTTAACTTCACTCCTTTAGGGCTTATCCAAGTCAACTGAATGACATGTGTAAAATAAGAAAGTATATCATTATGAAAATGAAAATATTAAGTCATCATGAACCTCAGATGATGACAATGTGATGAATTAGATGAACCTGATAACATTACATCACCTATCATATATCTATCCATTTCTATCATCAATCTATGTCTATCTATTACCAATATCTAACATCCACTTATTTACTTATGCTTATCTGTATCATGTATCTACCTATCTATCTAATATATGTGTCTATCTAACTACATAGGTTACATCTATCATCTATTTATCTATCCACTTATCAATATATCTAATCTATCATCTACTTATTTATCATTTCTATCATTTATCTACAATCTATCCAGCTAGCTATACTATCTCTTTATCTGTGTATATACCTGTTTATTGAACTAGCCGCATGATAGTCTGTGTATCTATCATCATCTATCTGCCTATATACCTATCTGATATACAACAATTCTGAAAATAAATGCTTAGCCTAAAATATTAAAAACATGAATAAAAATAATTTACAAATACAGTTTGGAATGTTAAGGATATAATAAAAAATAGAAAAAAATTCCACAAGAGTTCATAAGTGGCAGAATTTTTTTAAATTCAGCAGCATTTTTAAAATTCAGCTTTATATTATGATTCAGCAGCATAGCTCAGCGTTTCAAGCCTTTTGCTGTCAAGTCTATTGACCTGCGTTAAATCCACAGAACCCACATGTTAAAGATAGGGAACTGATTCTAGAAATTGTCCCTTGAATTTTACATGTGTTATGGCATGCCTATGCCTATTCACATCCCAATACATAAATAAATAAAAGTAACAAAAATATGTAATGCAGAAGTTTCCCCAATCAAGGTAAATTCACCTCATATTCTGTGCACTGTTTCCCATGCCACAACTCTGTTTCCTGGAGGACTTGTGGCACTGAGAATACCAGGAAAGCCCTCTCACTCCAAACTCCTGCTTGCCAACCTACCAGAAGCACACCCAAGGGTGATATATTGCACCAGATGCACCATGCTTCATTTCTTGCTCTGCAACACTGCCTGTTTTCCTGGAAGCTTGCAGTCGCCAAGGAAAACTAGACAAGACTGGAAAAAGTGCTTTCTAATCATGGCCATATTTTTCTAAACACACCCATCAGCATTAAATTACACCCTACTTCCTAAACATTTTTTCTTTCTTTCTTTCTCTTTCTTTCTTTCTTTCTTTCTTTCTTTCTTTCTTTCTTTCTTTCTTTCTTCCTTCCTTCCTTCCTTCCTTTAATTATTTATTTATTTTTACAGCCCACACCCAGGACTGCTTTCCCAGAGGATTTCCAGCACCAGGTATCTCATGCAATGCTGGTACTATAACCACAATGTCAAGGGTAGCACATAAAATCTAAGAGGCTACACAGGCAAAAGAAAGCAAATAAAACTAACCAAGGAAAATACCTCCAGGGGACCTGTATACTAGCTAATTATAAGAAGTCCAGGATCCACCAACCAGTAGACAGAAAGTAGAACTCAATGAGAAAGCCTTCAAAAATGCATACTTCCAACAAAGATAACCTGAGAAATCAGAATTTCAACCTATAATAACTGCAAAACCAATATGGCTAAAGGGTCAGCTTAAACACAAAATAAACAACAACCAGGGCAATATGGCTCCATCAGAGCCCACCTATTCTACTACAGCAAGCCACAGATAATCCAGAACAGATAATGCGCAAGAGAAAACGCATAAATTCAAGTTAACGATTATGATAGATATGTTTAAAGAGAAAAATAATTGAATCCTTTAAGGAAATGCAGGAAAATAAAATCAAACACATGAATAAATACAAATGTTTGAGACCTCAAAATGGAAGTGGAAGCAATAAAGAAAATACAATTTGAAGAAAGCCTAAAGATGGAAAACCTAGATAAGAGAGCAGGAACAACACATGCAAGCATCAAGAACAGAATAGAAGAGATGTGAGACAGAATCACAGATAGAGATGTTACTATAGAAGATACAGATACAAAAATAAAAAAAAAATTAAATGTGAACGTTCTTGACACAAAACATCCAGGAAACTTGAGATACTATGTAAGTCGAAACCTAAGAATAATAGCAGTATATGAGGGAGAAGATTCCCAGGGTAAAGGTCCAGAAAAATATTTTCAACAAAATTGTAGAAGACAATCCTTAACATAAAGAAAGAGATGCCTATAAACAAGAATATTAGAGAATAGCAATTGAATTTGACAAGAAAAGAAAATCATCCTACCATATATGATCAAACACCAATTGTACTGAACAAAGAAGAATTTTAAAAACTGCAAGAGGAAAAGGCCAAGTAACATATAAAGGGAGATATAAGAATTACCCCTAACTTCTCAACAGAGAAAGTGCTGGGCCGATGTCTTGCAATCTATAGGAGACTACAGATACAAATCCAGGCTATTATACCCAGCGAAACATTGAAACACCAAAACAGGGTCAAAAAAATAAAAAAATAAATAAAAAAGATATTCCACCCGAAAACCAAATTTAAACTACATCTATCCACAAATGTAGCCCCACAGAAGATCCTTGAAGGAAACTCCATCCCCAAGGATGTTAACCAAACCCAAGAAAATAAAGGAAATAAATTATTCCACATAAGGGCCTAGCTAACACAGAAGTGGATGCTCATAGTCAACTATTGGTTGGATCACAGGGCCCCCAATGGAGGAGCTAGAGAAAGTATCCAAGGAGCTAAAGAGATCTGCAACCCTGTAGGTGCAACATTATGAACTAACCAGTACCCTGGAGCTCTTGTCTCTAGCTGCATATGTATCAAAAGATGGCCTAGTCGGCCATCACTGGAAAGAGAGGCCCATTTGACAGGCAAACTTTATATGCCCCAGTACAGGGGAACACCAGGGCCAAAAAATGAGAATGAGTGGGTAGGGGAGAGGGGGGTGGGTGTGGGGGACTTTTGGGATAGCATTGGAAATGTAACTGAGGAAAATATGTAATAAAAAATAAAATAAAAGAAAAAGAAAAGTCAAAAGAAAAAAAGCACACACGCGCATACACACATACACACACACACACACACACACAAACACACACACAAACACACACACCATCACTACCACTACCACCACCACCATCACAACCTCCATTATCAGAACAAAATTAATTAACAATCATTGGTCACAAATATCTCTTAACTGTCACTGGATTGCAGGATACTAGGAGGAAATCTCCAACCAAAGGAGGCTTACTACACTTAAGAAAGAGAAGAAAGCCAAAAGACTGGAAGCACACACACAATCAACACAACCACAACCAAAACCACTACCACCAACATGATAAAAAAATTAATAATAACTGATCACTAATATCTCTCAATATCATTGGATTTTACTCTCAATAAAAAGACAGGCTTACAAAATGGATGCAAGACTACACATATCATTCTCTTGCATATAAGAAACATGCCTCAAACATAGAGATAAATATTACCTCAGAGTGAAGGTCTAGGAAAAAGGAAAAAAAAAATCTTTTCTAACGAAGAGGACCCAAGATGTAAGCATGGGTAGCCATTCAAATATCTAATAAAATAGAGGTTTAATCAAAATTAAGCAAAAGAGATGTAGAGGGATAAGCACCAGAAGAAAAATTCAGCAGGATGATGTCTCAAATCGATTTATCAAATGCAAGGTTTCCTTCATTCACAAAAGAAACATTGGTAAACCTTAAATCACACATGGAAACCACATATTAGTAGTAGGAGACTTCACCATCATACTCTTACCAATGGGCAGGGCATCCAGACAGAAATTAAACCAAAAAAAAACAAAAAAAACAAAAAACAAAAAACAAAAAATCAAACAAACAGATGCTATGAATGAAATGAACCCAGCAATTACATAAAGAACATTTCACACAAACACAAAAGAATAGGGCTTCTTCTTAGCACCTCACAGAATCTTCTGAAAGATTAACCATATAATCAGTCACAATGGAAGTTTTAATAGATACAAGAAGATTGAAATAGTCCCACACATTTTATCAGAACACCATGGAATGTAACTGGAATTCAACAACAACAAAATTAACACAATGTCTACCTACTCAGCAAAACTGATCAACTTCCTATTCAAAGACCAATGGGTCAAGGAAGATAAAAAGAAAAAAATTAAAGACTTCCTCAATTCAATGAAAATTAATGCAGAAATGTTCAAATTAATGTGAAAATTAATTTCTCCTAGCAATGCTGGGAGAAATGTTCATAGTAAATGCTGTCATTAAGAAATTAATGAGATCTCATACTAACAACAACACAACTGAAAGCTCTAGAATAAGAAAGAAGAAAACAAACACAAGAAACATAGATGGTTGGAAATAAATTCATGGCTGAAAATAATAAATTATGAACAAGGGAATAAGGCAAAGTTTGAGTAAACCAAGAGTTGTTTTTCAGGAAAATCAACAAGACAGAGAAATTCTTAGCCAAACTAACTAAAAGATAGATAGATAACATCCAAATTAACAAAATCAGAAATGGGGATATAATAAAAGATAAAAAGAGCTGGGTGGTGGTGGAACATGCCTTTGATCCCAGCACTTGAGAGGCAGAGGCAGGCGGATTTCTGAGTTCAAGGCCAGCCTGGTCTACAAAGTGAGTTCCAGGACAGCCAGGGCTATACAGAGAAACCCTGTCTTGAAAAACCAAAAAAACCAAGCTGGGTGGCGGTGTCGCACGCCTTTAATCCCAGCACTTGGGAGGCAGAGGCAAGTGGATTTTTGAGTTCGAGGACAGCCTGGTCTACAGAGTGAGTTCCAGGACAGCCAGGGCTACACAGAGAAACCCTGTCTCAAAAAAAAAAAAAACAAAAAAACAAAAAAACAAAAACAAAACAAAACAAAACAAAAAAAAAAAACAAAAAAAAAACAAAAAGAAACAAAAAAACAAAAAAACAAAAAAACAAAAACAAAAAACAAAAAACAAAAATTAAAAAACAAAACAAAACAAAACAACCCAAAAATAAAAAACAAAAACAAAAACCAAAACAAACAAGCAAACAAAGAGATAGAAAGGAAATCCAAAGAATAATTAAGTCTTATTTCAATAACCTGTGAACCTGTGTTCCCCCAAATTAGAAAATCTAAATAAAATGGACAATATTATTCATCGTACTCTATGTTAAAATTAGACAAAATAAGATAAACACTCTAAACAGCACTATAATGATTAAGGAAATAAAAGCAGTTTTTGAAGTCTCTCAAACAAAACAAAACAAAACAAACAAAACACCACCACTATCAACAACAGCAACAACAAAAAATATCAAACAAACAAACAATGAACTCCAGAAAAATCCAAAGCAAACAAAACAAAACAATCAAAAGAGGGCCAGGTAGCTTTAGTGAAGAATTCTACCAGAATTTCAAAAAAGAAGTAATTGAAATTCTCTTTAAGTTATTCCACAAAAAGGAAACAGAAGGAACATTTCCATTTTCATTTTATGAGACCAGTCACCCTGATACTTAAACATAATAAAGATTTAACAAAGAAAGAGGGTTGCATTGCTCAGAGACAAGACCAAGCTACACACTCTCTCCATATCTATTCAATATAGTTCTTGGATTTCTAGCTAGAGGAATAAAACAACTAGATGAGATCAAAGTTCAATAAGTTGAAAAGAAGGAAATCATAGGAACTCTATTCACATGTGATATGACAGTGTACATATGTCAAAGTAACTCTATTCACATGTGATATGACTATATGCATAAGTGATCCCCAAATTCTTCCAGAAAAATCCAACAACTGATAGACACCTTCAGCACAGTGGCTGGACAAAAGCTTATTTAAAAAATTGTCATCCTTTATATTAACAATAAATGGCTGAAAAAGAAATTAAGGAAACAACACCCTTCACAATAGTGACAAACAATATAAAATGTCAAACCAAGCAAGTAAAAGAATTATATGCCAAAAACCTCAAGTCTCTGAAAAAAGCAATTGATGAATATGTCAGAAAATGGAAAGATCTTCAAAGACAATTGTTTGGTTGTACTGACATAGTAAACATTGTCATCTTATCAAATGTAATCTACAGATTCAGTTCCAAATCCCATTAAAAATTCCAATACAACTATGTACATATATTGAAAGAGCAATTCTCAACTTCCTATGGAACAATATAAAACTCAGGCTAGCTAAAAACAATCCTATACAGTAAGAGAACTTCTGGAGGCATCATTTTGATTTCAAGCTGTACTTCAGAACAATAGTAGTAAAAACTGCATGGTATTGGCATTAGGAAAAGACAGATTGACGGATGGAATCAAATGGAAGCTCCAGAAGTAAATAACTAATTCCAAACACCTATAGACACTTGATTTTTGACAAAGAAATCAAAACATTACAATGTGGAGAGGGAGACAGAGGCCGAGAGAGACAGAGGGAGGGAGACAGCATATTCAACAAATGATGCTAGTCTAACTGCATGTTTGCCTATAGAAGAACACAAATAGATCAATAATTTTCACCATGCACAACACTCAAGTCCAATTGGATCAAAGATCTCAACATATGTCACTCTGTGTAGTGGATCCTTTCTGCAAAGATATGCTGGACTCTGATCCAGCTGGAGCTGCCAAGGAGCTGTGCTCTTTTAAGGGGAATAGGGACATGTGCTGTGAGGTGGCTGTTGTGGTTCTGGAGGGTGAGATATTACCTGGCAGCCTGAGCAATGGGAGGCAGGGGTCAGATCTAGACAAGCTGCTGGGTCTCTTCAGCAGATGCTGCAGTTGCTTCAGAGCCAGTATAGTGTAGCAGGGCTACTCAGTACTGGGGAGGACTAGTTGGCTAGCAGGTGTTTAGGAGCCAAGGTGGGACAGTGACTGCAGTAGATTCAAGCAGCTCCTAGGTGTTAAAGCCTTGGGAGAGATCATTTTTCCCCAAAATGTTACAGCTCTTATATGACAGGCACTCCCAGGTTATCTTTGGTGAAACAATTTTCATACCTTTATTCCTTGTGGATAGGGTCTTATGTGTATTTGGGAATCCAAAAGCAGATTCTTTCTATTGTCTTGGTCTGAGAAGTTAGAGATGCTTCATCTGCATGTGGAGGGGCTTCAGGATGCTACCCCTATGTGACTGATTGTCAAGGTCTTCTCTGTTGGGGCTTCTGTGGTTACATGACATAAACCTGGTCAGGACTCGGTAAAACTTTTATCAAGCACAAGTCTAAGGACCCTTGGAGTTCTGAAACCACTCAGTCATACCATGTTTCCTTGCACGGTCCATTGCCCCACAAACTTGAAACCAGATACACTAAATCTGAGACTCAGGAAGGTGGTGTATAACTTTGGCATAGCAGATAACTCCTTGAACAGAATATTAATAGCTTAGGCATTAAGATAAAAAATTAATAATTGGGACTTCATTAATTCAAAAACTTCTGTAAGGCAAAGTATACCACCAAAAGGATAAAAGTAGCAGCTTACAGAATGGAAAAGGTCTTCACCAACCCTCCATCTGACAAATTGATAATGTCCATAATATATTTATAAAAAGAAACCCTCAAGATACTAGACAATACTAACAATCCTAATAAACAAATTAAAAAACGAGTGACAAATCTAAACAGATAATTCCCAACAGAGAAATCTTAAATCTCTGAATAGCATTTGAAGACGTGTTAAATACCCTTAATCATTAGGGAAATGCAAATCCAAACAATTATGAAGTTTAATCTTATACCTGTGAGAAGGGCCAAATTAAAAAACTCAAGAAACAGCAAATGCTGGGGTGATGATGGGGAGCAAGGGGAGCACTCCTTGACTTCTGGTAGGAGTGAAAACTTGTACAAACATTTAAAAAATTAATCTGGTAGTTTCTCAGAAAACTGAAACTAGCCCCACCTCAAGACTTGGCTATATCACTCCTGGGCATATACCAAAAAGATGTTCTACTATGCCACAGGGACACTTGCTCCACTATGTTCATAGCAAACTTACACATAATAGCCAGAAACTGGAAACTACGTACATATTTCTCAACTGACGAATGGATTAAGATTATCTGCTACATTTACACAGTGGAATATTACTCACCTATTAAAAAGAGTATATCATGAAATGTGCAGGCATATGAACGGACTGAAGAAACCTCACTGTGAGTGAGGTAACCCAGGCACAAAAACAAAAACATAGTGTGTGCTCACTTATGATTGGATATTAGTCATAAAGTATAGGATAACCATACTACCATCCACAAACCAAAAGAAACAAAATTACAAGGAGATTTTATGTGGAATGCCTGAAGCTCACTGAGAAGGGGAAATATAATAGACATCTACTGTGGATGAAGGGAGGAAATTGATAGGGGAGGTGTTTGGGCAGGGAGCAGTTGACATTAAATTGGGGTAGGATGTAGGGACACAGGATGGGGAAAAAGACGTGGAATTGTTGAGGAGGGTACATCTATGGAACAAGCTATAAATCTAGGAAAATGAAACTCCCAGGAATCTGCGTCTGACCCTAGCAAACACTCCTAGTGATGGGGGATATGGCAACTGAAATGGCCATCATCTCTTTTTACCAGAAAAGACTTCTACTGGATGGGCATGGACACTACCTTAATTACAAAATTGTAGGCCCAGATTTTTCTCCTGCCAAGAAAATACCCAGGGGTACAGATGGAGGAAATGCCCAAACAGCAACTGGCCCTGATTTAGACCCAGGCCATGTGAGACAGGCCACTCCGACACTATGAGCAATATTCTGCTATACTTCCAGACAGATTCCAAGCATAAAAGTCTTCTCAGAGGCTTTACCCAGCAACTGTTGAAAACAGATGCAGAGACCCACAGCCAAACATTAGGTGAAGCTTGGGGAATTCTGGGGGACATGTATGTGCGTGTTGGGGTGGGGGTATGGGCAAGGACTTAAGGAGTTAGAGAGGTCAAGTATACCAAGAGAAAACATAGAGAATCAACTAATCTGGGTCCATAGAGACCCATGAAGTCTGACCATACATGGGATGAACCTAGGCCTTCAGCACACTTGTAACAGTTATGCAGCCTAGCCTTTGTTTGGAACTCCTAACAGAATGAGTAAGAGTTGTATCTGACTGTTGCCCACATTTGGATACCTATCATCTAACTGGGCTCCCTTGCCTAGAAACAATCAGAGAAGATTCACCTAGAATTTGATCCATGGGTGGCTTCCTTTTTATTGAGGAGAAAGCAAGGATGAAAGGATGGTAGGGAAGTCAAGAAAGAGGGAGGGACTGGGAGAGAGGAGGGATATATGTATATTTGATGATGATATAAATTAAATAAATTAATTTAAATGTATATAATGCATATACATATTTTGATGAGCAGCAATATTTGTAAATTTTAAAACAATGATTTTTTTTTTTACTTTTTAATCACATCTTTTTTTTTTTTTTCTCAAACGCGGTAGAGCAAGAAATTATAAAAGTACCACATCATCTCAAATACTTGGAGGTTGGAGATTATTCTGGTGAAGAAACATATGCCTAGATAGGATACTTACTTGAAGCAACTTTTTGAAAATGTGTGGAAATAAAGTAAAATATATAGATAAAAATACATGAAAAGAAAGAATTAAACAACCAAAAGGAGTTGCAGTCCACTAATTATAAAGAAAATATAAACAACAAAATATGTTGAGAAAATATCATCTCACCATGTGGAAAAAATACTGTTTCCTTTCACATTTAAACATTCAGAATTTATTATCACATGATTTAGGTTCTAAATATATATGCATATACAATACATGTGTATTCCATATGTGACTATTACAAACTTAACAAGTCATGGCTATATGTGTTTCTAATATAGTTCATTACCCGTTCCTAAATTTTATATTATGGTTTTCAGACATTTAAATGATTTCATTTAAATTTATTTTCAAGACATGACATAAAATAAATGAAATGTTCCAATCTCCATGGCAGTTCTTAAAGAGCCCTGACTTGATATATCTTATATTTCTTGACCTTCAGAAGACATTGCACATCTAAGCATTAACAAAATGAAAATATTGATTATGTTGTTTTATAAAATAAAAGTATTATTCTTCTGGTTCTCTTTATAAACCTTTAAAACTCAAATTGGTTATGATAAGTCCAATGAACATCTCCTCTTCTCATTATCTCTCAAGTCATATTCTGCACAATTACATTTTCTCAGTATAATGACGGAAGCTTTACTCTAGGAAGCATGTGAGGCATTAAATATGAGGCAGAAGCAGAAACACAGAAATTCCCTAACTGTGGTCTGTGGTTGCAGCCAAGTAAGATAATTCACTTATAAATTACCACCTTTGTAACTGCAGGTAGTAGAAGATGAGCGGGTGTTCACCATCTGTGGCTAATTTTATTTTCCATTGATATGAAGAGTCATTTTTAAGCATCTCTTATGTTGTAACTTCCATTCCAAAATGGATTCACCATGTGGCAGTTACAGAGCAAATGGACATACGTATGCAATTCAGACAAATCTTGGCACCATTTCCTTCCCAGGTTGCTGTCATTTCCTGAACCCAGTGTAGTTTGCCCTCTTTGCAATCCGCTCCACTTGGAAGCCAGCATCCCTCCCACTTTTGGCAGTGAGAGGACGTCTGTGAACACTGGCCAGCCTTGGCTGTTTGTGCAGCAGATGTTTGGGAAGTCTTGTTTTTTAAATTTGTAGCCTCTATAGAATAAAAGTCAGGGTTTAAAATATGTTTCTCTGATTACATTTTCTATTATTTTGATAGTTTTGCATTCACTTGACACGTATTTCTTAATGATGAATCACAATAACTGGATCTTTTCTGTCTTTATTTTTTATTTTTTTTTTTTTTTAGAAAAGGAGTATGAGTTCAAAGTATAACTAAAAGTGCTCTCTATTTATACAGAGAGAGACATAAAACCACAGTATTTCACAGAAAAAATGTGCAAAAATACAGCTTAATGTCTATAGTACATCACAGATTTTATGGTAACATAATAACATGGTATTTTATTGAGCACAGTTTAATAGGGATTTTGAAGTAAACAATTACTAAGTGGGTGTGTGTGAAAATTGGTTACCACATATGAAACAATGGAGAAAAAATGTGGACAAGAGGAAAGAGACACAGCATGTAACATTTAAGAGCAAAATACTACGATGTGCATTATCCTGGACGTTAAAAGGTATTGAAAAGGATAGAGGTTATTTAAATAATTCAATGCAGAGTTGAGGTTGTGATGTGTATGTTTTGATCCCATTTAAATTACCCACCATTCAGACACTCCTACTTTTATTTCTAACATGTTTAGGTAACACCCTTTTTGTCTATGTTAGGGTTTTATTTCTGTGATCAAACCATGAACAGAAACAGCTTTGGACAGAAGATGTTTATTTGGCTTACATACTCTGGTTCATATTCGATTGAATGAAGATATGCTGAACCTTAGACCATGGAGGCATGCTGTTTGTTGGCTTGTTCTCCAGGGCCTAATCAGCTTGATTTCTATACAATTCAGAATCACCTAACCAAGGGTAGCGCAGACAGTGGACCACTCTTTACCTATCAATCTCAAATCTAAAACATGAACCAAAGTTCTAGTTAAAAAATCAATCTTTTTGATGCATTTTCTCAATTGATGTTTCTTTTTCCAGAGGATTCTAGCTTGTGTCTGGTTCAAAGAACTAAACACTTTGCTTTTAATTTTCAATTATAATAGAGTGAGTTTTGATCTTTCCTGCCTCCATAACCCCAAACTGGATATTTTTATTCAGAAGATATAGAAATATTGTTGCTTTTTGACAGTGCAGAGAGATGGCTTCTTTCCTTGTTCTGAGATTTTAAAATTCACATTAAAAATTGGTTAAAAGATTATCATAAGGCTGTTAAAGTGGCTCTGTACTGATAATCTGATTTCCAACCTTGGGACTCACATCATTACAATCAAGAACAAATTGACTCCCTTTGCTTGTTTTCTGAAATCAACTCACATACACTGCTACATGTATACCTCATCATAGAACCCCTACTAAATGAATAAAACCTAATAACCAATTTAAAAAGTTAAATAGTGTCATTTTCTTTTTTTAGATGAAATGTATTTTATTTTATCACAATGGCTTATTAAATTACCCAAAGCATACAAATACAGACTGAATGAGCATATGCTAGAATCACCGTGAAACACATCCCTATACTGTATAAAGGTTTATGTATAAAGTATCAATGGAACATAGTCTTCAGTCCCCATTGATATGAGATATGTTTCTTTATACATGAAAGGATTCAGCAGTAGTATGAAGGTCTGATATTCTAAAGGCAGCACAACTAACACTTTCATTTAAAAAAAAAAAAAAGATTTGTTTTACTTCTACAGTTAATGTGCATATATGTGTATGTATGTGTAAAACTGTGCACATGGGAGGGTAGGTGCCCATGGAGTCCAGATAATAGTGTCTGTAGGCTCAGATTCGTCAAAATCTACTTTAGGGTTCTTAAATGCGTCAATCTTCATTCTAGCCCCCTGAACCAGAGGTAGGGGAGAAAGATGGTTAGTAGGAAAAAGGGGTTGGGGACCTGTTTAGGAGTAGTTCTTTAGGGTGATTCCACTCTTCATTGTCAGGATACCAGCAGTCTCATCTAATAACATACATCAAACATGAATTACTAGTAGTAGCATGATCCAGCAGAAACTTCAAAGCTGGGCTGAATTGCCACAAGTCAGAATAAATGGCCAGAATCAGCTGGAATACCATGAGAAGGTCTTTGGCTTGTTTTACTCTAAAAAGTCAAGAAACAAAGACCAGCCAAAACTAGCAAAGTGTTACCCAGCTAGCAAAGACCAGCAGAGCATGGCACAATGTTGCAATGCAAGAGCAACTTTTCCCTGCTTGTGAGGATTCATTTATATGTTTTCTAAACATCACATGCCTTCTCAGGTGTCTGTTTTCAGCAAAGCATCATATGCCTTCTCACAAAACAGCTTCCAGGAAACATTACATGGCATAATTGTGATTTTAAAAATGTTTTATTAGGTATTTTCCTCATTTACATTTCCAATGCTATCCCAAAAGTCCCACATACCCCCCCACTCCCCTACCCACCCACTCCCACTTCTTGGCCCTGGCGTTCCCCTGTACTGGGGCATATAAAGTTTGCAAGACCAAGGGGCCTCTCTTTCCAATGACGACCAACTAGGCCATCTTCTGATACGTATGCAGCTAGAGACACGAGCTCTGGGGGGGTACTGGTTAGTTTTTATTGTTCCAGCTATAGGGCTGCAGACCCCTTTAGCTCCTTGGGTAATTTCTCTAGCTCCTTCATTGGGGGCCCTGTGATCCATCCAATACCTGACTGTGAGCATCCAATCCTGTGTTTGCTAGGCCCTGGCATAGCCTCACAATAGTGTCATTTTCAATTGAAGTTATTGAAGTGAAAAGTTTATGAAGAAGAGAGGATAGTCACAATTAGTGTGGCAATATGGAACCACACGAATAGTTCCCGAAAAATCAAAATTGATGGAGTACTTCAACAAGATTTCTACAACAGCATTTTTTCCACTAATGCTGTTGTTTAGCCTCATGGTTCCTTGCAAAATAAATACAACATACAACTACAGAACATGCTTTTCTTATTTCAAATATCACATTCCATTTCAAGTAAAGTTGGTATTTTGCCTGGGAAAGAGATAAATAATATTAGATTTCTCAGAATATTTTGTCTCATATATTTTCAACTATATAAGTAAAAATTCACAATATTTACATTATTTTTTCACATGTATAACAATAAATACATACGCTGATAGATAGATAGATAGATAGATAGATAGATAGATAGATAGATAGATAGAGAGATAGATAGAGAGATAGATAGAGAGATAAGATAGATACATAGGTGAAAAGATGAATATTCCTCAGTACCATCTACTAATAAACTGTTAACATGATAGGAAACTTAACAGCACTTTTTCAAACAAATTTGCATTGTTCAGTCCATATACAAAGATTTCAAATTCTGTCCTACATTACATCCATGTGAGAATTACTGTTGGCATATAAGCCTCATTTCTAAAGTAAGGGAAAATAAGACACATATTAACAGATAAAAAATAAGAAATCTTATGCTCACAGTAGTAAATTAAAAATTCAAAGTGAAAACAAATGCAAAATCAATTCTTGTTTGAGATCATCAATGAATGACAGATGAAGTTGAGATAATTAATGTCTCCCAGGAATAAGC
The DNA here is from genome assembly GCF_000001635.26 of Mus musculus. Lineage (NCBI taxonomy): Eukaryota > Metazoa > Chordata > Mammalia > Rodentia > Muridae > Mus > Mus musculus. Next base: position 109,475,549 of record NC_000067.6, read on the forward strand.
CTCCATATTGGTTATTAAATACAGTAAGATCAACACTGAAATATATATACAAACAACAGAAACAGAATCGGGAAGGTTTTTCATTCATATATTTGTGCATATGCATATATTCTTCTATTTAGTCATCATAATATACAAAGACAATAGGCTACGAATTTGAGAGTAGGGGAATCATGAGATGGATTAAAGTAAGGAAAGAGATGCAGGAAGTGATAGAGTTAAATCTTAATTAAACTGTATATTTAAAAGAAAAAATACTATCAGCATACTAGTAGATATTAAGTAATTTTCTTTTACACAAAAGAAATACAAGTGTAAAAGATAAGACAACTGTGAATATTAGAACAGTTATTGTTAGCATTCTCATTAATAAATACAGAAAAAAATCCCTTACCACTGCTTTCCAAACTAATGGAAATCCTATCAGCACAAAGACATAACAGAGCTACAGATTAAAATTATCGAGCTATCTTTATTTTACTAAAATATTATGGAATGTGAAAACAATAGATTATGAAATATCCTAAGTATAATGTAAAAAATGTGAGATGTAGAAGGGCAGTGGTGGGGCACGCCTTTAATCCTAGCACTTGGGAGGCAGAGGCAGGTGGATTTCTGAGTTCGAATCCAGCCTGGTCCACAAAGTGAGTTCCAGGATAGCCACGGCTATACAGAGAAACCCTGTCTTGAAAGAACCAAAAAAAAAAAAAAATTGTGAGATGCAAATTCATTGAAAAAAAAAACTATCATTTATTTCTATATGTTTGCCTAAATCAAACACCTACATTTGAAATCCAAATAGAAAAGGAAATACAAAAAGATGTTAATTAAACAAAACACATAGGAAGAAATTGTAAGAAAATATATGCAGGACATTTATAACTCAAATTATAAGGAACTATAAGGATATGTTAATAAACAAAAGTTCAAAAGAAGGGAAAAGCAATATATTAGTTACAGATATAACAGCAACAGATATAGTAGAACAACTCAATATACTTAAAGATTGAGAAGAAAAAAGTCTATATGTTTTTGCTATAATAAATAATAATGAAGTAGATATATTTGCTGTATACTGAAATATGTGTAGATTAAATATATCAGTAAAACTTAAAGCCTATATGCTCAATGTGGAGAGACTCCACATTTTATAAATAGCATAGCCCATGCTTAGCAGCCTCTTTTATATGGCTTGCAAATTACAAATTATAATTTTATGGTTTTCCACTTTAAAAGATGTTAAACGAAAATGATAGGGAAAGAGAATATACAGAGCAGAAATTCTAAAATATTTGTTGTCTGGTTCACTACAGAATAAATGTTCCATTCTTGACTTACTGAATCAATGTAAATGCAATTTAAATCTTAACAGGCTATGTTATAGATATTAACTAGTTGACTCTAAAATTTATATAGAAAAGCAGTGAACTAGAATAGCAACATAATCCAATTTCCACTTAATATAAAGCTATTATTATCAAGATGCTGACAAAAATACAAAGAAGAATCAAAACGACATAAATAGAGAGCTTAAAACAGTGTCCCAAAAAGCAGCTGAATTTTTATGAAGATGCCAAAGCAAAAGTGAATGGACCATTCTTTCAATGCATAGTTCCAGAAAAACAAGGCTTATTTTAAACAGAAATGAATGAGAAAAAAATTCTGAACCAATCTATCACTTGCTATATTCCAAATATATCAATGACATAAACATAAAGTTTGTGGAAAACCAAAAGGAGAAAATATTTGTAATTTTTGATAGATAAACATTAAAAGCATAATATATAACAGAATCATAATGATAAATTGGACTTTAAAAAAACAAGGCTTTTATTTTAAAGTACTTCTAAGAAAATTTTATAATTTTACCTACTAAGAAACAATATTTACAACACATTATGTGGCAATAGTTGTGTGTCTAGGGTATAGTGAAAACTTTGTTATTCAATAACATAGATAAAACAATATAATCTGTCAAAAGACCAACATATTAACAATATAACAGAATATATAAAATATAATAAATGACATACAAAAGTATTTTCTCATGACACTCATAATCAGGAGTAGATAATTGATCTATATTTTGTTTTTATTGTATGAGACATTGTGTTTAGTGTGGCAAACCAACAAATATTTTTGGAAAGATAGCTCATTCTTCGCCATCAAAAAGAGATGTTTTTATTTCAGTAAGATGACACATAAAATAAATCATACAAAAGCAATTAAAAAATATAAATACCTAAATTAATTTTAGTTACTAGCATCTACTAGGACGATAAAAGGAAATTACATGGTAGGTTGGAGTTGATGTCAGGATATGTTTTGTGGAGTCTGTTTTAATGAGGATCTATTTAAGGAAGGAAATAAAAGACCAAGCTATAATAGGCCTGGATTGTGGAAAGAATTTCCATATAGAAAGAAGTATCCAAAGTGAGCTAGATAAATACAATGGAAGTTGAAAAAATCCGAATAGAGAAGTGCCAGACTGTGCTAAGGTACTTGTTTTGGTTTAGGGATAAATCAGACATTAGGATTTTGTTATGACTATGAGCAATCACAAAAATTCTGAGGATATGATTCTGAGGAAAAAGTTATAGAGGGTATTTAGAAAATGTGTATGGTGAATGTGGTACTAATGGTGTAGTTGTGGGAACATTAGCCATTCCCAGAACTATGTATTGTGTGGGCATGCATCACTACAGTATTTTAAGTAAGAGTCGTCCAGACACATAGCCCAGACTGGTGAAGTTGGTCACATTCCTCTTAAGCTACATCGTTTTTAGCATTTATTGTCATTTGTTCCCTTGATAAAAGCCATGGCTACTGAAAGTGACATATCTTCGAAGGTTTCCATTGCACTCCCTTAATACATTCTCCAAATTTGTACTTATTATTTCTATTGCCATTTTGAGGACTATTTAATCCTAAGCCCATTTAATAAATGATGAGGGCATTGATGTTTAATTTTTGGAGTTCTTTCTACACTCTAAATATTAATTCTCTCCCAGATGTGAAGATGGCAAAGATTTCCTGTCATTATATAGGCTGTATCCCTTCTATGCCAGTTGTTTCATTAGCCAGTTTACAAACTATTTTATTTTAGATTTAAAAAAAATTATCTTGATCTCAGTTTAATATTATTAATATAAATCGATATGTAGACATAACTATTTTGAAACATGAATATTGTCATGCTTACTTTTCTGTCAATCCCAGAGTCAAATGGTACTCATTGTCTGACTTCATATTGAAGCCCTGATATTTGTCACCCCTTCTTTTAAATTTTTCCTTTATCCCCTTTCCTAATTGTTCCTCCAAAAAACACCTATCACATCCCCATCCCCATGTTTCTATGGAAGTGCTCCCCCATACAACAACCCACTCATGACTCTCTGCCCTGGCATTCCCCTACACTGGGGAATTAAACCTTCACAGGAACAAGGGTCTCTCTTCCCATTGATGCCCAACAAGGAGATCCTCTGCAAGAGCCAAGGGTCACTCCATATGTATTACTTTGGTTGGCGGTTTAATCCCTGGGAGCTCTGAAGGGGAGACTGAAGGAAAGGTCATTAAAAGACTGCCCCACCTGGGGATCCATCCCATATACAGACACCAAACCCAGACACTATTGCTGATGCCAAGAAGAGCTTGCTGAAAGGAGCCTGGTATAGCTATCCCCTAAAAGTCTCTGCCAGAGGCTTTCTAATAAAAATGTGGATGCACGCAGCCAAACAGCAAACTGAGTGTGAGGATCCCAAAGGAGAAGTTAGGGCAAAGACTGAAGAAGCAGAAGGGATTTGCAACTCCATAGGAAGAGCAACAATAACATCCAACCAGACTTCCTAAAGCTTCCAAGGACTAAACCACCAACCAAAGAGTACACATGGAGGAGCCATGTCTCCAGCTGGATAAGTAGCAGAGGATTGACTTATCAGGCATCACTGGAAGGTGGAGACTCTTGGTCACGTGGATGCCTGATGACCCAGGGTAGGAGAATGCTAGGGCCTGAGAGTTGATCTTCTCAAATGACCTAAGCTTATTTCAAGTTGATATAAAACTACAAATCTATCCAGCACAACTCACCACCTGTCAACTTAGTATACAAATAATTTTTTGAAAGGTTTACATATTGTCAGTTTTTAATGGGGATTGTCATTTTTGTAATTAGGTATTTATTTCATTTACATTTCCAATGCTATCCCAAAAGTCCCCCACAAGCTCCCCCACCCACTCCCCCACCCACTCACTCCCACTTCTTGGCCCTGGCGTTCCCCTGGACTGAGGCATATAAAGTTTGTACGACCAATGGGCCTCTCTTTCCACTGATGGCCGACCAGGCCATCTTCTGATATATATGCTGCTAGAGACACGAGCTCTGGGAGTACTGGTTACCTCATATTGTTGTTCTACATATAGGGTTGCAGACACCCCCCCCGCCCCCCGGCTCCTTGGGTACTTTCTCTAGCTCCTTCATTGAGGGCCCTGTGTTCCCTCCAATAGCTGACTGTGAGCATCCACTTCTGTGTTTGCTAGGCCCTGGCATAGTCTCACAAGAGACAGCTATATCAGGGTCCTTTCAGCAAAATCTTGCTAGTGTATACAATGGTGTCAGCGTTTGGAAGCTGATTATGGGATGGATTCCAGGATATGGCAGCCTCTAGATGGTCCATCCTTTTGTCTCACCTCCAAACTGTGTCTCTGTAACTCCTTCCATGGATGTTTTGTTCCCAATTCCAAGAAGGGGCAAAGTGTCCACATTTTGGTCTTCGTTCTTGAGCTTCATGTGTTTCACAAATTGTATCTTATATCTTGGGTATTCTAAGTTTCTGGGCTAATATCCAGTTATCAGTGAGTACTCATGGTGTGAGTTCTTTTTTGTTTGTTTGTTTTTATTACGTATTTTCCTCAATTACATTTCCAATGCTATCCCAAAAGTCCCCCACACCCTCCCCACCCATTCCCATTTTTTTACCCTGGTACTCCCCTGTACTGGGGCATATAAAGTTTGCCTGTCCAGAGTTCTTTTGTGATTGGGTTACCTCACTCAGGATGATCCCCTCCAGGTCCATCCATTTGCCTAGGAATTTCATAAATTCATTCTTTTTAAAGCTGTGTAATACTCCATTCTTTAAATGTACCACATTTTTTGTATCCATTCCTCTGTTGAGGGGCATCTGGGTTATTTCCAGCTTCTGGATATTATAAATAAGGCTGCTATAAACATAGTGGAGCATGTGTCCTGCTTACCAGTTGGAACATCTTCTGGATATATGCCCAGGAGAAGTATTGTGGGATCCTCTGGTAGTACTAAGTCCAATTTTCTGAGAAACCACCAGACTGATTTCCAGAGTGGTTGTACAAGCTTGCAATTAATGTTAACTCATAACCTTTCTTTTCTTTTCATATACAAAATGACACATTAATACTTATATCACAATATAGAATATTTTATAAACCAAAAACTTCCCACAGACTTTACATATCCACATACTTTAAGATTCTGTCTTAAAACAAACATACAAAAACCCAAAAACCAGTTCTTTTTAAATTAACAATAAACTTATAAATTCTGTGTCTTAATTGTGGGCTCCTGTTCACTTTCCTACAACCATGGGCATGTTGGAAACACAGCTCTGTGTAAGGAATCTGAGTAAACGCATTCCAGAAAACTTTGCCTAGATAATGCCTGTCTCTTCTTAGCCACTGCTATCTTATCCTCAGCTTACCAGAATCTAATTGTCCCAGTTACAGTAATATAAAAGTTTTAATTTACTGGTTCTGGCCTTTTGTTAATCACGACTGATTCTTCAGCCCCTGCTAACCAGAAATACAGATTCTCAACTTAAAATAACAAAAAGCCCTGATAGAGTCTTTAAACTTCCCTCTTGCATGAAATTTTTAAATGCACCAGATTGTTCTGGTTAGGCTCATTTATAAGGAGCGACTCTTCCTGCCATTTACCCAGCTCCCAGAGCTAGCTAACCCTTTTTTGAGTTCCTGGCTAGGCTCCAAGTACAACCACTGCCATGTTGCCGACTGGCATTTTTCCCTGAGCACTGCTGAGTACTCCTTGCCTTTTTTTGTCAATGGTCATCTTACCCAGCTCTCCTGACTTGCTTTGCCAAGGTTCTCTGGTCTCTTTTTTTCCTTTGCCTGGTGCACAACAATGACCATCTCACGCAGCTCCCTTCAGCCATGTGTAAGGAAAACACTAGAGATTTATATATTTTTAAAGTGACCAGATAACTCAAAGTCTTGGTAAAAAATATCCTGTCCCATCCTCCTTGGCCTTTGCAGCCACCTATGGATGCTAAAAACTATGGTTGGCCAGAAAGACCTACATGTCTACAGCTTTCTATCTGCTGCACAGCCTGGTCTGACTTCTCATTCTTCCCCCTGGGACTTGAAAGTCCCAAATATTTCCCCTTAGCCCAAAGATTAACATCTAAATGTTTTATTGACACAATCAAGAACCAATTAGGAAAACAATAATTCCACCTACATTTCACCTTTTCTGTCTAATAAAAAAATCCTCTTCTCCCATATACAAATTGTACAAAATATAACAGGTAAGTAAATTTCACAGTATGAGGTACAAATGGCATCCAGTCCATTAATTTGTTAATTTATAGAAAATATTCTACCATATTTCCTAACTAAAAGAATTATGACTCTGTCCCTGAATTTTGTTTAAATTTTTAGCCTGTAACATTATGTGAAAATCATGCCATCTACTCTATAAACACTATGCTAAGCATCTTGAATACGAAGAAGGGACTAAAACTAGTCTTTAACACCTTCAGAAGTCTGAGTAGAAGTAAATATTATTTGAAAACATCGGAACTGTGAAACATAGCTTCCAAATTTAACCCAATGTAGAGACATCTGACTATTTGGACATTCCCCCATTTTTCAGAATTCAAGAGTATCTGTCACTGATCTTCTGGCCAAGAATCATCTATATGAAAGGCTTATTATGCAGACAAATGAAGGGCTACTGTCCTTGTCTCAACAAAGTTAGTGGTCAACTATTCTGCAAAATTTGACCTTCTCTGCATAGTATTATCTGTAGATGAAGTGGGCAATTTCAGCCCAGTGGCTGCCTTGCCATGAGCAACCATGCCTGGAGGTAAAGATGCTCAAATCTTCTTTGAACCAAAAAGGGAGTACTGCCAACAGCAGACATGCCTTGTAGTCAAATTAGTCTTAATAATGAAATAATATTAAATGTCAATTATGTAGATTTCTTACACTTTTGAAAACTATCTCTCTACCCATCTATCTATCTAAAGTATATCTGACTGTTAAACTTGTCTACTGTCAGCTAATTCTAATTGAAATACCTTGAAATCCTTTTTTAATTAACCTAGAACCATGAGTTTGATATCTGGCCCTAAACTTGTATTGATTGATCATCTAAAAACCATTAGTATTAGCAGTTAGAATGATTAGACTTAAGCCTTGTATTCTTAGATGAGTTGCATAGGCATAATGCCTGACTAAGGGTAACAATATTAATCTTTATCAATATAAGAAATTCTTAGATGAGTTGCATAGGCATAATGCCTGACTAAGGGTAACAATATTAATCTTTATCAATATAAGAAATTCTTAGATGAGTTGCATAGGCATAATGCCTGACTACGGGTAACAATATTAATCTTTATCAATATAAGAAATTCTTAGATGAGTTGCATAGGCATAATGCCTGACTACGGGTAACAATATTAATCCCAGATTTTTATCAATATAAGAGATTCTTGCCAATGAAATGTTCTAATGTAAGAAAACTTAGTTTTAACATTGCATCAATTATAAAGACCTCTACCAATTAAGATTATGGATACACAACCAATTCCAACTATTTTCTCCCTGTTCAAAATTATGGCTGTTTTCAAATTAACTATAATGACAACCTTTAAAAATAACCATTTATAGACTCCCAAACCCAGGGAATCGGGCTCCATGTTCTTCCTGATGAACTGGGGCAATGTAATATGTTTAAAGGGTAGGGGAAGAGTGGGGAAAATAGGAAATTTGGTTAGGCCTTAAGAAAGCTGATCCAGAAATTGTTATTCAGTCTCTGATGCCTAAAGTTCTGACTGGATTTGTCTGAAAGTTTGAATGAGGCAAGACGACCTGGAATCTAGGATCCTGGCAGTCCAAGTAGTTCAGTTCAGCATATCTGAGGATAAATCTCACCAAAGCTGTACACTCTGCAATACACAAATCTCAAAGCAGAATTTAAGTAACATCAAGGTATCAGCATGGATTGTGTTAGTCTGTGTAGGGTGCACAGACTAGTTAAGAACCTTCTATGAACATATGAAAGACAGCTGTCATTTTTATGAGCCAATCATAAATCTTCATTTATGCCATGTGAGGGATATCACAAAGAAACTTTACCTGTCCTGTTTGATTCTCTTGAATTTTCCTAGTTCTTCAGAGGGTCTCCCTCTGTCATATCAGATCCATGTAAGTCTGAAAGGGGTCCAGAGGTTATTCTTCTTTACTGTGAATACAAAAGTAGAGCCTTTCTCCCAAAGTAGAGTGTCTTTATTCAGTAACAAGAAAAACCTTTAGCTTGACTTCTCTCCCAGAGGAATAATGTAACCACAAAAATCCAAATCGTGTCCATTTTGTTAACTAAAACAAATCAATTAATAAGGTAAACTAAACAAATACTTTATGAGCCTACTCTTAGGCTTTTTCAAATCTGTCATGCCAGGATATTTAACCCAAAATTAGCGTGGAGCCCACATTTGAAGAAATTGAGTTATCCTGCAAGACTTCAAGATTTCCATAAAGCATTTTTGTTTTCATACGATCTTCCTAATACCCTTAAAAACCTTTTGCTCACTATATAAATATATTCTCAGGTTACTTCTGTCATGCCAGGAAATATAACCCTAAATTTCTGTAGAGCCCACATTTGAAAAAAATGAGTTTTTCTCCAAGACCTCTTCAAGACATTCCTAAAGAATACTTATTCACTTATGTATTTATTTATTTTTCATACAATCACCCTGTGTCTTTTTTTTTGTTTTTGTTTTGTTTTGTTTTTTGTTTTTCAGTACAGGGTTTCTCTGTATAGACCTGGCTGTCCTGGAACTCACTTTGTAGACCAGGCTAGCCTCGAACTCATAAATCCGACTGCCTCTTCGTCCTGAGTGCTGGGTTTAAAGGCGTGCGCCACCATGCCCCGCTCTGTATCTTTTATTGAATGCAGCAGTCATTCCTCTCTGACTGTGCTTGCATAGCAGGGACTTCTAGCTCCTCTGGGCCCAAACTCCTTGCAGGAGTTCCTAACCGTGGGTAGAATTTCGCAAGGGGTTCAGGCAAAATCTGTATTCTCTTCTAACTTTAAGAACAATTAAACCAAACTTAGAATTCTATCCTATTATTAACTGCTTATAGGAAGCAGGCAACTTTTACTGTTTTGCCTCAGAGCAGACATCTTATCTCTTTTCACAGCAGGGGAACTCAGAGCCTCTGAGCTGAGCCTGTCCATGTGTTTCTTTAAAATTCTTGCTTGCTGGAGCCATGTGACTCTGTTCCCCTTGCAAAGAAACCAATTCTTCCCTTCCTTCCATGCCTGTTTCACTGTGTGTAATTAATGTGAGAATGCTAAATTAATGATGGATTCTCATCTACAACATGGGAAGCCATCTGTAGTGTGTAATTTTAAAAACACACTTGTTCTTTCTTGAGAACTCTTTCTGCACTTCCAGCTAGGTTCTGTGATCAGCAGTTGCTTACCTTACTCAGTTCTTCTAATTGCCAGCTGATATGTTTTCCATGAAAGCTGGGAGTTGTGATTGCTCACCAACGCCACCCACCCCACAGCTAGATCAGCCAAGCTGCCAGTGTCAACCACAGATGTGCCTTTTCTCCAGCCCATTTTAGTCACCAAGGATGGAAGCCACCTGGAAGTCCCACCTTTTTCCTTTCACCCAGTGATTGGCTTTCACGTTTTTTATTGATACAATCAAGGAACAATTAGGGAAACAGTACCGCCACCTGCATTTCCCTCTGAAAATGTATATGCCAGGCCAATATAGTCTGCATTGTTCTCAACACTGTTATCTTCCCAATTTTAAAGAGCAATTCACTAAGGTTTGAAACCTCAGTGTCCTTCTTGGCCAAGATTCAAAACTTCTACAATTCTTCTAAAAACAACATGGCCAGGTCTTTCATTGGGGTTACTATTGCTGTGATAAAATACTATAATCAAAATCAACTTGGGAAGGAAAAGTTTTATTTCTCTTATAGATTCCTATAGCAGTTCTTCATCAAAGGAAGTCAGGACAGGAACTCATTAATTGTGGGGTGAGCTGTGATAGAAAGTCTGGTCCCTGGTCAAGTTCAGGCTTAAAACCCTTGCGACCCAGCAGGTGAGTATTGCCTGCAAGGGAGGGTAGGCATTTGTCTGTGCCCCTTGGGCCCCTGGCTCCTGTCACATAGCTATGGCCTCCCACAACACCAACCCCACACCACCCCCAGAGGTCTGTGGCCGGCTGTCATCAAACCCTCCTATATGAAGGTAAGGTATCTCCAAGCTCTCAGAACAAGCCAATTAAAAGTACCTGTTGTCAGATCCTGACTCAGCCCAAAACTCTATATAAGAATCATATCCAGATGGAATAAAGGTGTGTGAGAACTACTCCATCCTCTGAGAGCTTTCACCATAAGAGCTGTAACACTGCTGCTTGGGAAGAGGTCTGCTCTCTGGAATTTCCACCTGAAGCTCCTCTGCACTGCTAGCTGGCTGGTGGGCCTCTTATCAGCCTAGCCCAGCCCTGTGGGGACAGCAACTGTGGAGACAGAGGTATAGCCAGCTGCAGCATCCTAGGTGATAGAGATGACTCCCCCTTCCTGCTCACACTCCCCTTTGCCCCAACCCTCCCACCCCGCATGGGCTGGAGATTTCCATGGAAAGCCTTCCTCTGGTACACAGGCCCACAATTAAGGACAAGATCTTGGAAGCAGGGGCTAATGCAGAGATCATGGAGTGATGTTTCTTGCTGACTTGCTACCGCTAGCTTGCTCAACCAACTTTCTTATAGAACCCAAGAATAGCACCACCCACAGTGAGCTGGGCCCTCATCCATCATTCAGGAATTAAGAAAATCCCAACAAGTAAATGCTTACCAATATTGTATGGAGACATTTTCTTAATTGACATTCATTTCTCTCAAATGACTTTAGCTTGTATCAAATAGACATAAAACTATTCAGCTCATCTTACCTTAATTACTTGAGTATTTATTTTTTCAGCATCCGGAAAAATAGATTATGTCAGAATTTCAATTATAGCCCTATGGGTCAATGCCTTGCAGCATATTTCTACCATCCTTTCAGAAGGAAGGGGAAAATCAAGTTGTAAATGAGGTGAAAGAAGAAGGAGAACATCTTCAGTTTGTTTTTATTTCTATGTATTTGTGTATAGTGACTAGTATATATGTTCAAGTTCTGTAACACTTTTGGTGAGAAGAAATGAACAATTCTCTGATCACCTCAGGGAGTGCAACAAGGGCTGATCAAAGTAAGAATACAGAAAAAGTTTGGCAAATGATATGTTTTATTAGGGATATCATTGGAAGAATAGGTAAGTGGTTGCTTAGAGGAACATAAATGGCTCCAAAATGATGGGATCACCTCATGCTCACCTCATCCTAACAGAAATAACAGAATATAAAATATGAAAACCTGTCTTTTACTGCTCAACTTTCTAGATGCTGAGTTACAATGTTCTTCAGGCACTGTAGGTTGTGTGATCCTTTTCCGGGCAGCTCAGCTTGTCTTAAAGTCTTCCAGTCAGCTTGGCTTCTCTTTATCTCTCATTGAAGGCTTAGCTGGTCCAAAAGGCTAGTTGGCTAGATTTGTGTTTATATATGCTCACAGAGGGAGGAGCCTTAGTGTATCTGATTAGGTTTGAGGACTTCCTTAATGCTTTGTGCTGTTTATTCCCTGAGTTTAACACGCTTCTGTGAAGGATGGCATGTTTCACCTCACTATAGAACAAACAACCTGTAATGGATATATGCTTGTGCCCTACACATGTCAGAAGATGACATTAGATCCTGTGTACCTAGATATAAAAGTTTTTAAGGACTATCAAGTGAGGGCTCTAGGGATCACTCATGTGCCTTGCAGAAACAGAAACTGTTGTTAATTTCTGTGCCATCCCTTCAGTGCCTGAAGAACCAGCTACAAAAATTGTATTTTAATAATTGACATCTTTAAAAGAATAATTTAGAGTCTTATTTTACTCAACAACTCCTAAAAGAGAGTCATTTAATATGTACAGAGCCATGGTTGGAAAACCATTGCTTAAAATTGAGTCTATTTCCAATATTAATATTCTTTAATTTCTGTGATAATTAAAGTTTAAATTCCTATTTCAGAGTTATCTGTGTAACAGTGTTAGTAATGACAGACTTAATCTTTTCTAACAACGGACTGAATATAAAACACTCATAGAACCACTGCAAGTCTCACTTTAATGCATATTTCAAAACCCTGCACTGAAAACAGCAAGGTTATTACAAAAATTTTCTACATACTTCATTTTGTTTGCAAAACTGAAAAATTGAACTTTATCAAGAGGTTTCTAGTCCTACCCTAATTAAGCCTGGCAAAAAATATCTGGAGTATATTCTTCCTTTCCTCTATGCTTGATAGTGCTGATATTATCAGAGTGGTGATTTAATCCAGAGAGGTAGTCACTACATGGTTTAAATGAGGGCTTTGAGATTAACCAAAAATTGTAAAAGCTATTATAGGCTTTGAGTGGTGTGGTATAAAGATAGTTAATACTAAAATGGCAGGAGCTAGAAAAAGCCTCTTGAGCCACAAATTCTTCCTATTGGATGGATGTACCACTAACCAAAATGAAGTCTCTGAGCCTGAGCCAACTTCTCTAGATGGCAGTATTCATTGTGCTTTCTTATTCATAGAGAGGAGAAGCCATTGTTCTCTGATACCTTCCTGCTTTCTATTTGTCACTTGAACCTTTGTCCTTTCTGTGTGCTCAGTCATAGCACTTAGTACATTACAGGACAATAATGCCAAAATCCTTTTATGAAACTATAGGAGTAAAGAATGTCTTTAAGAACTGCCGGAACAAAAATTCAAGTAAAATATGAGCAAAAGGTTTCTTTGATAAATGACTGTCTCTAGCTTTGACAAACGTCATCATTGCATTTTTAAACTGTTAATATTATACCAGTTTTCTTCTACCGTATGATGTTTAAGGCCTATGAATCTGAAAGTTGAATATTGTAAAAACATTAATAGTTCATAAAATATTTTCTTTTTCTACATTTATTTTCACCAACATTATGTGTCTTTCAAATGTAAACCAAAATGTTTAAACATCTAGAAACAATATCAGAAGGAAAAATAATCTAAATCTAAAAATTAAGTATCTTGAAATATCTATAATTTTAACGAAAGAAAGATACCTACGAATGAAGAAACAAAACCTGTATGGTAAGAATCTAGTGAAGATTAATAAAATGTACTGTAAGAAATTAATACTGTTAACTTATGAAAGGTACATGAATATAAGTATTAATTTTGCATATTAAAATAAAAACCAATATAATTATAAATTTCTTTTAAATACTATGTTATAATTATAGAATTAAAATTTATCAGTTAAGCAATTATATATAAATTTGATATCCATAATTTTAGGATTGAGATTTGGACAAATACATCTGAAGGGCCTTCTCCAAATTCACTGATCCAAAAGAGAAATAAAAAAATGAAAATGTTCAAGATAATCACTTACTATAAAGAGTCAGAATAAATATGTAATTTTGTTCAGCAAGGTCAAAGTAAAAAAAAAAAAAAAAAACCCTAAGAGTGAAAGTATATGTTGTGCTGTTATCAAACCACATTATTTAGGGAAGAAGAGAAAATATAATTTGAATTTTCCAAGACTTACATTATTGTGAACATTTTCAAACCAAAAAAGAGTACACAATCAGATTTTTGTTACATACAGAAAAACTAAGACATTGCTTAATTATAGACAAATGGTGTTTAATGTGAAGATATATATATATGTGTATTTATATATATGTATATATGTATATATACATATGTATTTGCAGTCTAAGAAAACCATACAATCCACTTATTTATTCATGTTAATATTTTTGATAATTTGTGAGTAAAATTTTAAATAAAATCTTAATAGAAGACATCAACATGGATTCTATATATGCAGAGTTGTTCATCTAATAATTTATTTTAAAATGTAAATAAATAGTTGATTTCACTGTATAATGTATACTTTCTATACATATTTGTTTATATATGTTTTATAAATAATATATATTATACATGGAATATATATATATATATATATATATGTATGTATATGTATTTATGATCATAGAAGAAGAGAGAAAATTAGAGGGACAGAAAAAGTGTAACACTAATTGCTAAAATGAACAAGAAGTTCTGACAGGTTTTAAGGATAAAAATTACTAGGGATATGCTAATATTCTTATTTTATAGACAATTACACTATTTTATCAGTATTTCTTGAGATAAAGTTTTGAGGAAAAAATTCTGACATAAAGTACTTTACTTGACCAAAATCAGTATTTTAATATTGCTTTAAATAGAAGCTGCTGGTTTTAGAAACTGACAAGAGTGCAGTGTAAGTGTAGGGGAAAGGTCTTTTCAATATTAAATAAGGAATGGAAGTTCACACACACACAAAAAAATCTAAAGTTAGTGTTGGTTAAAGGAAATAATTGGATGCAAAAAATTTCCATTTTAGCTCCAGTGGAATGTACTAAGCATCACAATATGGCAACATTTAATATAGGACATATGTGAGTTTTATTTAGCTTGTATCTATGGGGCTCACTAGGCTTACAGCCAAATTACTTAAAACTGACTGCCAAAATGAAGGGTCAGTGTTTATTTAAAAACTACAAACAACACATAATAAACAAACAGAAGTTACTTTTGATATATCAATGTTAGTAAATAAATATTCTTTAAGAATATAATTTTAAAAGTAAAATAAAAACAGAATATACAGTTTTGAAAGAAAAGTTTTAATTTGATTTGTGTTAACTGATGGTGAGCCCTTTGATATCTAATTGTTTGGTATCCTTTGTGAGTTTTATTAGGGAATTATTAGTTACTTTCACTGAAAGTCAAATAATTTTAATTTCTATTCTGCAACAATGATGTGTATAAGTAGGTATAAAGAGTGAATGAATGCTAAGATTCAGTACGCTTTGTGCATGTGTATTGCTATCAAAAATTTAAAATAAATTCAATCTAAAGTCATAAGCTGTTGATAGCCACCTTTATGTAAAGTAGACTAAAGCATCATGGGGCAATAGGCATTTATAAAATGTTACATTATATTTGATCTATGAACATAATAGCACAATCCATATTTCACAGAGAAAATCATACATGAATTGAGCAAATGAATATGGCAATTCAGTGTTATGTTTGTTAAACTCAACTCCTATTATATCTCACCAAAACATAATCTGGTTATGTCACATCCATGGTAAAGAGTGGAATATAAAGATTTTATGGCAACTTGAAGTCCCCATTCTTGTAAAAATGATCACCCTACAAAAGAGTGTTGACCATAGTGACAGGGTCTTCCCACCTCATCTAAGATAAACAAGATAATCTACAGAGACATGCCATAGACAGTCATCATCTACAAATCCCCTCATTGATATTTGCAACCCAGGTGATGCTAAATTGTGACACATTGACAAATTAGCCATCACAACTCCCCCTCTTATCAACTTGACACACAAATGTTTGACAGAAATTACACTTTCAATAAGAAATAATGATATAAAACAAAAGTGACCATGGAAGAGAAGGTGGACTCCTTTTTAATTTTGTATTTATTCTTTTATAATTTTTTACAGTCCAGACTTTGTACTCCTCTTGGTCCACCTTCCAACTGTCCAACATTTTATACCTATCCTCCCCAATCCTGTCTCTAAGAAAATGTCCCCAACCCCCATCCACACAATCAGAACTTCTCACACCACCATGGGGCCCCAAGTCACTCTAGGGTTAGGTGCATCTTCTCTGACTGAGTCCAGAGCAGACATATATATTGCATAGTCCTCTGCATATATATTGCTGCATATATATTGGGGGCCTCATATCAGCTGGTGTATGCTGCCTGGTTGGTGGCTCAGTGTCTGAGGTATCTCGGAGGTCCTGGTTAGTTGAGACTGCTGTTCTTACTATGGCATTACTCTTCTCCTCAGTTTCTTCAAGTTTTTCCCTAATTCAACTATAGGTGTCACCAGCTTCTGTCCATTGGTTGGGTGTAAATACATGCATCTGACTGTTTCAGCTGCTTTTTTGGCCTTTCAGAGAGCAGTCATGATAGACATCTATTTGTAGGCACACCATAGCATCAGTAATAGTGTTGGACCTTGGGGCCTCCGCTTGCACTGGATCTCAATCTTGGCCTGTCACTGGACTTTCTTTCCCTCAGGCTCTTCTCCATTTTTGTCTCTGCAGTTTTTTTCAGACAAGAACAATTCTGAATCAGAGTTTTTGACTATGGGATGACAACCCCATCCCTCCACTTGATGCCCTGTCTTTCTACTTGAGATGGACTCTACAAGTTCTCTTTCCCCACTGTTGGTCATTTCATGTAAAGTCCCTCCCTTTAAATCAAAAAATTCACTCACCTCACAGGTCTCTGTTACATTCTAGAGGGTCCACCTACCTCCCATATCTGAAAGTTACCTGTATCAGTTCTTCCTGCTGGCCCTCAGGGATTCAGTACTGTTCCCTCTCCCAATACCTAATCAGGTTCTCTTCTTCCCCTTGTAGTTGATTTTCCCACCCACGTCTCCTCCTCCCTCACCCATCTTTTTATTGTTTTCGTCTCCTTCCCAAGTGGGATTATAGCATCCTCACTTGGGCCCTTTGACTTGTTAGCCTTCTTGAGTTCTGTGGATCGCATCCTGGGAATTCTATATGTATTTGACTAATATCCACTTCTGAGTGAGTACCATGCATATCCTTTAGGGCATGAGGTGCCTCACTCAGGATGATATATTCTAGTTCCATCCATTTGGCTTCAAACTCATGATGTCCTCATTCTTAATAGCCAAGTAGTATTCCATCGTACACATTTTCTGTATCCATTCTTCTGCTGTGGGACATCTGACTTGTTTCCAGCTTCTGGTTATCAAAAATAAGGCAGCTATGTGGAGCACATGCCCCTGTGGCATGGAAGGGCAACTTTTTGTTATATGACCAAGAGTGGAATAGCTAAGTTCAGGTAAATCTATTTCCAGTTTTCTAAGGAATCTCAAAGTGATTTCCAAAGCGGTTTTGCCAGTTTGCAATCCCATGTTACCTTACATAAACCTCAAGTCCAAGTGGGTCAAGGACCTTAACATAAAACAAGATACATGGAATCTAATAGAAGAGAAAGTGTGGAAGAGCCTTGAACAGGGGGAAATTTCCTAAACAGAACTCTAATGGCCCATGCTCTAAGGTCAAGAATTGATAAATGGGAACTCATAAAACTGGAAAGCTTCTGTAAGGCAAAGGATATAACCAATAGGACAAATCGTCAACCTACAGATTGGGGAAAAGTCTTTACTACCCTCATATCTGATAAAGGGCTAATATCTAAAACATTTAGAGAACTCAAGAAGCTAACCATCAAGAAACCAAACAACCAAATCAAAAATGGAGTATAGAGGGTCTGGACATATGGCTCAGTGTTTCAGAGTACTGTTTGCTTCTTGTCCTGAGTTCAATTCCCAGCAACCACATGGTGGCTCACAACCATCTGTAATGGGATCTTATGTTGTCTTCTGGCATGTATATGTACACACACACACACATAAAACTGTGTGTGTGTATATATATATATATATATATATATATATATATATATATACATATATATAGTCTTAAAAGGGAGTGTTATAGAACTAAACAGAGAATTCATAACAGAGGAATCTAGAATGCCTGAGAAGCACTTAAAGAAATGTTCCAAGTCATTAGTGATCAGAGAAATGCAAATCAAAATAACCCTGAGATTCTACCTTACATCAATAAGAATAGCTAAGATCAAAACCTCAGGTTATAGCACATGTTGGTGAGGATGTGGAGGAAGAGAACACTCTTCTATTTCTGGTCAGAATCCAAAGAAAGAAGGTGGAATTTTAAGGAACCAAGAAAATGGGAAGTCTCAAGGAAGTCACAGAGTCTTGAGAAATTGGCCAAAATAGGAGAGGATAGTGAAAAGAAGTAAAGAGCAAAGAAACCCTATGAAAGATACACAACTGACAAATGAAAAGAACAAAAATAACTATAGTAAAGCAAAATGAATGAGGAAGCATAGGACACTGTGTAGGAAAAATAGGTGATTTGTAGAATAAAAAAAGAATAGTGATTTTAATAATTGAGTTCTTAGGAGATAAACTGATGCTGGAGGAAACAGTGTAGTTTTAGCATTATTACATGTTATTCAGCTCATGGATCAAAATAATTGTTTTAAAAACAAAACCCAATAATTTTTGAGGACTAAGATATTTTGAAGAACAGATTTATAATTAATTTTCTGAAAATTAAATACAATTAAAAATAACATTATCCATGTAAATGACATTGCAAAACTCATTAATTTTTGCAATTAATATTTCCTAAAAAAGAATCAAAAGGTTGAAGGAGACAGTACTCACATACCTTATCAGCATTTATGAAGCTGAGGCCACAGGAGTGCAATGAGTATGAGCTGCTTTGAGTTATGGAATACGAGAATGTCTCAAAAAATACTCTAATAGAAATAAGTAAATGAATGGATGATAAATAAATGAGAAAAATGTTCAAACTAAGTAAAGACAATTGACAAATATTTGAGAGATCTAAGTATTAATTCTGGAATGCTAAAAATAAAGAGAAGACTTTTCTTCACAGTTATTAAAGATGGATGAATAATGAGATCAGCAACCTCATGTTCACATATTTATACTCATTCATTAAAATGTATTATCCTAACACATTTTGGTAGGCTATGTGAAACACATGGGCACATATGAAGCATTAAGTCCAAGATTTATTCCAATTATTTACTAGGACAACAATGAAAGCAGACTGTAAACTACACATTGCACTGAGTACTACAAGCCATCAACTAAAAATTAAGTGTGTACAACATGCATGTTTTTAGAATGCATTGGAAGATATTGCACAAAGAGCCCTGGACTCTAGATATGACTTATTGCACAGACTTACTGGATGATATATGCATTAGCTTGGATCTAGCAAAATACCAAAGAGCATCTGAATTACCTGATGTCTACTGTCATAGTTTTTCAGAATAGGAAGTCAAAGATTAAATATTGGGTAGTTTTACTTGTTGCTGAAGACTTATATGAATTGGAAACATTATGTATGTGCAAATACTGTCAAAACAAATGAAAAAGCTCTGAGCTCATTATGGCATTTCTAAGGTAATGACGTATGAGTGGCATTAACTATATTGCTTGATAATAAAATAATTATCCTTCAATGATTAATTTGCAATATCATCACAAGGGGTTTTAAAGGATAAACACATGAATTCCTAAGGGAATTAGCAATGAAGTCCACAATAGTAGCAAAAGATCTGGTGGGTGGCTCCACATTTCTTTAGAATGGCTTTTTTAATGATTGCTAGCAAAAGAAGTGGTCAAGTCCAAAGGAATACATTTAATAAATTGTGCATTTACATAGTGAAATGTTACAAGAAAGTATACTGTAAGTAAAAATTACCCATGTCTTACTATGTTCTATTTATTCTGTCACATAACTTTAGTTTTTATATTATAGTTACTTTTTTTGACACTAGCTATGGAGTGTTATACAAATTTATTCATTAAGAAAATATAATTTTAATAAATTGTTTAATAAATACATGATTACTGATTTGAAAGCTATTATTAGTTAGAAAAGGAAAAAAGATAGTGTAAAATAAGTAGTGTATATAAAATAAGTAAATCAATGAAAACACAAAAGATGATGATGGGTGGGAGAGATGAGAAAATACAAAATAAGTTATTTGTCAGTGAAATGATGTTAAATGAAACTTACAGTTCCAAAAATAAAATCTACCAGTATATTATAGTCAATGTGTGCTAGACCCAGTAAGACATCATTAATGAATTTGAATGTCCCTTTTCATAAATGCATGAATAGATTCTATGGGAATGCATGTTCTTCCTACATTACACAGTAAATGGATAAAGTCATAGTTCAATTTTTAGAATGTTTGCCTAGTATATACAAAGCCTAGATTTGAGCCCAAATATTGTGTAAAGCTGGTCATTGGCATTCACGTCTGTAATCTTAACACTGAAGACTTGGAACTTGTCTTAGTTAGGTCTACCTAACTAGGTCTATGATGAAACACAGTGAACAAAAATCAAATTGAGGAGGAAAGGGTATATTTAGCTTATGCTGCTGTATCACAGTTCATCATCAATGGAAGTTAGTGCAAAAAGTCAAGCACTGCAAAACCTGGAGGCAGGACCTGTGTCAGGCCATGGATGAGTGCCACTAACTGGCTTTATGCCCATGGTTTGCTCAGCGTGCTTTATTATAGAATCTAGAACCAACAGCCCAGAAAGGGCACCAACTAACATTGTCTAGGCATCATCCAACAAACACTAGTTAAGAAAATGCTCTATATGTTTGCATATAGCCCAATCTTTTGGAGATATGCTCTCAGTTTGTCTTTGTCCTCTCTGATGATTCTATCTTGTCAAGTTGATGCATATCTAGATAGTAAAACTAACCCTTTGTCAACTTTACACACAAACACATCTCTTTTCAATTATAACCTCACCTTTCTCAAGCCCATGAAGGCAAGTTAATTTTAACATCATAATATCAAATAATAACTTTAAAAGTTCCCCAATCTTTACAAATGCAAACACATTAATGGTTCTTTCTTTTTAAAATAGACAATCTCTTTTAAAAATCAAAACTCACTTTCAAATGTAGGATATCTTTCATCTGTGGACTCCTGTATAAATAAAAATTAAATTACATTGTTGCCTGTGACTTGGACTGCAAACTTCCTGAACTTTCCTACCCTTGGGGATTGGACATGAGTTGGCACAGATGGCACAGAATCAACAACACAGACTCCAGGGGCAAGCTCATCCAAATGCTGCTGCAAGCTCCTTAATACTCTCCAATTGCACCCCATTGGTCCCAAGAAATCATCTTTTCTAAATAGCAGTTCTTGACTGGCTGGCATTTTCTGCATCAGCAATTCTTGGTCTCTCAGGGAGTCTTCAATTAGGTCCTGCTGCAGGACATGCCTTTGCAGCTGCTCAGCATTTATGCAGAGGTGGTTGCATAATTTCTACTATATTACATTTTTCTTTGAGATTGAAAAAACAGAGTCCAGTCACAATCTGAACAAAACAAAATCAAACTCAAATATAAGCAGACATAAATAGTTCAATATCCAATTATCTGGGAGTCACTCACATTTTTCTAGGTTCCAACAAAGGGCTTGAGTCACCTCTTCAGTTCTGACCTCTGTAGCACAGACAGCTTTTACTTCCAGTTTCAGGTGGCCTGCACTCCATCACTGCTACTGTCCATAGTGGTCATCCTATGGTACTCTCATCTTTAAAGATTTGGCATTACTTGATGCAACTGGACTGCACTTTTGCCAACAGTCTCTTCTAGGTTCAATTTAGGGACTCCAGGTTGGCCTTACAGTGTCAAAGCTTCAGTAGTTCTCTAGCACCCTTTCATGCCTAGAAAACAGTACTACTTAGAAGACTCTTATACCACTAAGTTTAACTACCATCATAAAGCACAAGCCAAGAGCAACATCTTCAGCACATCTTCTGTGCGTTGATTCTGAGGAAACACTTCCAGTGTTTACCTGAATGAAGCTTCTTTCTTCTTAATCATATGTGATTTCTCTGCTCTAGCTAACCAGTATCAATTGTACCTGTAACTTCACTACGGCAAAACTCTTGTTAATTATGGTGACTCTTCAGTTACCTTTGACTAGACATCACAGATTCTTCATACTCAGCTGAGTCGTTGCTTCCCTCTGAATCTTCACACGCCAAGTCTCCATCATCTGTTCTGTTCTCAGCATTCATATCTTCCATCCTTCTACAGAACAACTTACTAAGTTTTCAACAGACAGTATTTTTTTAGCCCCAATTTCCAATGTCTGTACACAATCTCTAAAACATGGTTAGATCTCTTGCAGCAGTACCCTCTAGCCTGGTACCCACTTCTCTTTCATGACCAAAATTGCTAGGGTAAAACATCATGACCAAAAAGCAAGTTGAAATAGGTTTACTTTTTTTTTTTTTTTTTTTTTTTTGACAGGGTTTCTCTGTGTAGCCCTGGCTGTCTTTGAACTCACTCTGTAGACCAGGCTGGCCTCAAACTCAGAAATCTGCCTGCCTCTGCCTACCAAGTGCCGGGATTAAAGGCATGCACTACCAATGCCCGGCTGGAATAGGTTTATTAAGCATATACTTTGACAGTTTATCATTTGACATTTATCTCAGTTTATCATTAAAATTAGTCAGGACAGAAGATCAAGCATGGCCGGAACCTGGAGGCAGGAGCTGACACAAACTCCAAGGAAGAGTGATGCTTAATGATTTGCTTCACGTGATTTGCTCAGGCTGCTTTCTTATAAAGCAGCAATGGAGTAGGGTCTCCTCCCATAAATTACTAAATAAGGAAATGCACTGTAGGCTTCCCTACAGCCTGATTGTATGGATGTTTTTGCTCAATTCATATTCTCTCCTTTTAGGTGCCTAGATGACTCTTGCTTGTGTCAAATTAACATGTTACTAGCCAGTACAGAGCCAGTTGGATCAATTTCAAGGTCATACTCCACCATTTAAAGAGTTTAAAGCCAGCCTGAAACATATAAGATTATTCTTTAAACTTAAAATAAATGTATTATTTAATATTAATAATTATACAAAACTATAAACATGTATTTGGAAACAACAGAAAAAGGCAATAATGTGTAAATTGGCAAAAGTCATTCTGTTGATAAATTCAGTTTACATTCTAAAACTCTATGCACTCTGGGTTGCTCTAGTCTAAAAAATGTACTGGTTTCCCAAATATATCTATGTTAACTCTAGGAAGGTCATAAAACAGAACTTCTTAATGGCATGTAATAAATTCATAAGATCAACTTTAATTTTAATCTCAATTTATGCAAACAATCCATAATGATTTTAAATTTGATAATATTTTGCAAAGAGAAGTTCAGATTGAACTGGACAATGGATAAAAGATTAAAATGGTTAGATATATTACACATTTAATGATTTAATATTTAATTTTCAACTTTTCATTAATGCTTCATTATGCTCTACATGTTGGAGATAAAGGACATATCAGAGTTGAGGCTAACAGTTGAGCCCTTTTGTTAGAAGTTTATATTTTTGTAAATACTGTGGTGCTGAATGCAAGATAGTTGAGATCCAGTGTGGTTTGTATTAATCCATGAACACTCATATTCTCTGCATGAAATATTGATAATTATTGTGATGATCAGTACAACGCTGCACGACAAGGGAGTAAAAGCTTTGACATTCTTGATTTCAAGCCAGATGCAGAGCCACACTTAGTCAAAGAGGATTCGTATAACATGCCATGAAGCACAGGGAGTCCTTGATCCTGAGATTCCAACAGACACAACACAGAAAACAGCTCCCATTCAAGATGATTCCCTTTAGAATGGAGAAGGTAATTAAGAAAACAATAGAATAAAAAATTTAATGGGAAAAGCCGATAAATCCCTTTTCATGTTTAAATATTATGTACACATACAGACACACAGTCTCTCTCTCTCTCTCTCTCTCTCTCTCTCTCTCTCTCTCTCTCTCTCTCTCTCTCTCCCTCTCCCTCTCTCTCTCTCTCTCCCCCCCTCTCTCCCCTCCTCCTCCTCCTCCTCTTCCTCCTCCTCCTTCTTTCTTCCTTCTTCTCCACTATGGGTGTATGTAGCCTGTGCTCTATAAATATTCAGCAATAATTTTTGAGGTTGTTGTTATTACTATGTTAAAAGTGGAAGCACATCTTACAACATATGATGTTGCCTTAAAAGATGCACATTTATCCATCTCTTTGTACTCAAGGAAAGAAGTGATAAGATCTCATGTTTCTATTTAGAGTTAACGATGACATGTGTGCTCACAAGTATGCTATAGTTTATTACTTTAATACTAATGAAAGTGGAACAATTACTTTATTCTATTAAGAAGATAACTTTGGCTTTTATTGTGGCTTTCATTTAGGGGTATTTTTATTATTGAAATAGATACATTACATGAGAAATTTTCAAGGAGAATTTTTAACTGTAATAAACTGATACCAAAAAGTGATTCTTTAAGGAAATATATATATATATATATATATATATATATATATATATATAAATTAAAACTCCATTTAAACAATTTAAAATAAAAGTTTATTTATTCATGAATGTAGGTGTATATATTGTGCAGTTAATTTGTGATAGTAAATTTAATTATTTTATTTTTTGTCTTTCTATTATTTGTTCTAAAGTCTGATTTACGTATTTCTATATATTTAGTAACCTTTTCAAAATTTCTTACAACTGTACCTTGATACTAGTCTATTCATCACAAAAGCCCCTTCCTGCTCTTTCCTATCAACCTACCTCACCAGTTTCATGTTCTTTTTCAGAAAAAATTAAAACCAATATGCAGTAATAATATAAAAGGGAAAATTGAAAATAAAAATTACAAAAAACGTGTTACATGAAATATCAATCAATCAAAATACAGACAAACAAACAAAGCCATGGATTCTGTTTTGTGTTTACCAATTGCTCCTGGGCATGGAACATGTCATGGGGTGTGGTTGATATATGTACTGTCAGTCCATCAGAAAAACACATTTTCCCTCTCCCAGTTGGAATCAATTACAAATAGCTTCCCGGAGTATTTTTTGGAGTAGGACATTATATTCACTACTCCTCTCTATATCAAGATGTTTTCTGTCTTAAAGTTTTTCAGGACTTGTGTATACTGTCACAATTTTGGGCACTCATATTGGAACCATATGAATTGTTGTATATTTATATTATTGTTTCTGTCTGGTTTTATCTGGATCAACATGTTTATTTGGAAATGTCTACCACTCTGGTTATTACAATCTGTCTATCTTTACTACATATATCCCTAAGCCTTGAGAGAACATGTGTGATGAAAATACTACATTTTCGCTAGAGTGATCCAAAATCTATTACTCTCTGTCCAGTTGTGGGTATGTGCCTTAATTACATCTGCTACAAAAATAAGGTTCTCTTTGGACAGTTGAATGATGCAATGAACTATGAGTATAATAATATGTTCTTAATTTTATGTTTGTTTAGCAGAGAAATAATAGTCAGTTTTCTTAGGACTCATGAACTGTCTAGTGTCAACAGGTTCTTGGCCACTTTAGCAGTATCACATAAGGATTATTTGATAAAACTGATCAAATAATGCTAAGTTACTCCAAAAACATGTGTATCACAATTGAACCAGTATATCTTGCAGGCAGCAGAAAATATGCTGCCAAATTACAAAAGCCACTCTAAGAGCACATACCATGTGAATGAATTTACATAAAATACATAAAGTATTCAACTCCAGAAAGAGAAAAGGTGACTTAATACTTGCCAAAGGCTAGATTAAAGGATGGAGAATGGATTGTGCCTATGAACTGGTTTGGGCTAGTCCTTTGAAAGTAATGAAAATGTTCTGGAACTAAACAGAATTGACTGTTTAAAAAATCAGATTAATTTTCAAGACAAAGTTTCACTGCAAATTATAAAACATCCCAAGTCCAAAGTAAATGGAAATCAAGAAGAAAATCAAGAAGAAATTATTTTTAGTAATGGCTTTTCAGGTTCACGTGTGCCAGATAATGGAAATTTGTATATCAAAATTTATGAAATCAAGAGTAACTGAAGTTAATCATGAAGCCAATAAACTGTCCATTTATCTATTAAGTAGGACTTTGGTGGGTGTTTCAAGTATTTTCCTGTATCATTTAGCCTTCTCCACCTAATACTCATCCATCTTTATTATTCAAGTTACCTATATCTGTAGAAAATATATTGCAATATAATTAAGTATAGAATAAATTAAAGCACACAAAGATCACAAAACTTAAATCTAAAACTGGAGAAAAGATTTTTATTTGTAAAGAATAGAACCCAGTACTATCATTTACAATAGAGCAGTAACAAGTTAACATTGTAAATGCAGGAAATGTGCATAAGAATTTAGTATAAGTCACTCTACATCTCTGTGTGTACATAAACATAATGGATTTGTAAAATTGAACATAAACATTTTTACACACATATGCATGCATATTTACCTATACAAGCATACATATATATAAACCAAAAGTAGAAATTCACACTGAGTTTTTTACTACTTAAATATTATTTCGGACTCAGCAGAACTTAGGAAATTAGTCTGAACAGGTTAGAGGGTGCGCCAGAGAACCGGACAGCTTCTGGGACAGGTGGAAGCACAGAGCCGCTGAGGCAGCACCCTTGGCGGGCCACAGACAGCAGGCCACCATCCGGACCAGAGGACAGGTGCCTGCCTGGCTTGGGAGGCGGCCTCAGCCTCAGCAGCAGCGGTCGCCATCTTGGTTCCGGGACCCCCTGGAACTTAGGAATTTAGTCTGCACAGGTGAGAGTCTGCACCACAGAAGCTGACAGCTTCTGGGAACTGCCAAAGCAACACAGCTTCTGAGAAAGGCCCTGTTTTGGGCCTTCTTCTTCGGCCAGGAGGGGGTCCAAAAACAAGATATCTGCGCACCTTCCCTGTAAGAGAGCTTGACAGCAGAGAGTGCTCTGAGCACTGAAACTCAGAGGAGAGAATCTGTCTCCCAGGTCTGCTGACAGACGGTAACAGAATCACCAGAAGAACAATCTCTAAACAGAGTCAACTATAACTTCTAACTCCAGAGATTACCAGATGGCGAAAGGTAAACATAGGATTCTTACTAACAGGAACCAAGACCACTCACCATCATCAGAACCCAGCACTCCCACTTCGTCCAGTCCAGGACACCCCAACACACCTGCAAACCTAGACCTAGATTTAAAAGCATATCTCATGATGATGGTAGAGGACATCAAGAAGGACTTTAATAAATCACTTAAAGAAATACAGGAGAACACTGCTAAAGAGTTACAAGTCCTTAGAGAAAAACAGGAAAACACAATCAAACAGGTAGAAGTCCTTACAGAAAAAGAGGAAAAAACATACAAACAGGTGATGGAAATGAACAAAACCATACTAGACCTAAAAAGGGAAGTAGACACAATAAAGAAAACTCAAAGTGAGGCAACACTGGAGATAGAAAACCTAGGAAAGAAATCTGGAACCATAGATTTGAGCATCAGCAACAGAATACAAGAGATGGAAGAGAGAATCTCAGGTGCAGAAGATTCCATAGAGAACATCGGCACAACAATCAAAGAAAATGGAAAATGCAAAAAGATCCTAACTCAAAATATCCAGGAAATCCAGGACACAATGAGAAGACCAAACCTACGGATAATAGGAGTGGATGAGAATGAAGATTTTCAACTCAAAGGACCAGCAAACATCTTCAACAAAATTATTGAAGAAAACTTCCCAAATCTAAAGAAAGAGATGCCTATGAACATACAAGAAGCCTACTAAAATCAGGGACTAGACAAGGCTGCCCACTTTCTCCCTACCTTTTCAACATAGTACTTGAAGTATTAGCCAGAGAAAATTCGACAACAAAAGGAGATCAAGGGGATACAAATGGGAAAAGAGGAAGTCAAAATATCACTTTTTGCAGATGATATGATAGTATATATAAGTGACCCCAAAAATTGCACCAGAGAACTCCTAAACCTGATAAACAGCTTCGGTGAAGTAGCTGGATATAAAATAAACTCAAACAAGTCAATGGCCTTTCTCTCTACAAAGAATAAACAGGCTGAGAAAGAAATTAGGGAAACAACACCCTTCTCAATAGTCACAAATAATATAAAATATCTCGGCGTGACTCTAACTAAGGAAGTGAAAGATCTGTATGATAAAAACTTCAAGTCTCTGAAGAAAGAAATTAAAGAAGATCTCAGAAGAAGGAAGGATCTCCCATGCTCATGGATTGGCAGGATCAACATTGTAAAAATGGCTATCTTTGTGTGTGTGTGTGTGTATGCACACACACACACACACACACACACACACACATATATATATATATATATATATATATATATATATATATTCTCTAAGAGAAGAGAGAGGCCCCATGTGACAGCCTCTCAGGTGTCTATTGCAAACATAACTGACAATGCTGTTACAAGTGTGGAGAATATGCACTATCTAACTAGTGATATTTTCATATATAAGGTGGCGCTTTCTAATATAATTATTGTACCTGTCTTGATAGTTTGGTGTTTGAGATCTTTGCTGATCATAGAGAGACTACTGCTTCCAAGACTTTGAAATTTCTGGATGAAAACATGATCTTTACCACTATTACCCTTTTGCCTTGCTCACCTGAAGACCTAGTAACAAGTATTATGGGTAAGTCCTTTACTATAGTCTGCACAAAGGACTCAAATTATCCACTTCTGAAACACACATCCATTATTGTCTCACCCGATGTATGACCTGATGGACTCTAGCTATTATGACAATAACTCTGACTTCTCCTTTAGAAAACATGACTAAAAATTCATTTTATTTGCAGACCTCTCTTGACCAGTTATCCTCCACATCCAAGAACAGCTCCAGAAGAACTTTCCCTTTAAAACGGGGCCTGACTCTTTAGTAAATCTGGGGAGTAGATTGGGTGGCTCTCATTGCCCCAGTTATATGAAGACAAGACTTTGCTTTCAAGTGTTACATGTCAGCTGATTTCACTGTTTGAGGAGGTTTTGGGACCTTTGGAGGTAGAGCACTGCTATAGTAAATGGAGCATGCATCAGCCACACAGATTTAAGACAGCATCCTGAGGCTTTCGACACTACAGACAAGATCATTCCTAATGTTGTATGTACCAAAAATAAATTGTTGCTCTCAAAAAAAAAAAAAAAAAATGGCTATCTTGCCAAAATCAATCTACAGATTCAATGCAATCCCCATCAAAACTCCAACTCAATTCTTCAACGAATTAGAGGGAGCAATTTGCAAATTCATCTGGAATAACAAAAAAACTAGGATAGCAAAAACTCTTCTCAAGGATAAAAGAACCTCTGGTGGAATCACCATGCCTGACCTAAAGCTTTACTACAGAGCAATTGTGATAAAAACTGCATGGTACTAGTATAGAGACAGACAAGTAGACCAATGGAATAGAATTGAAGACCCAGAAATGAACCCACACACCTATGGTCACTTGATCTTCGACAAGGGAGCTAAAACCAACCAGGTGAAGAAAGACAGCATTTTCAACAATTGGTGCTGGCACAACTGGTTGTTATCATGTAGAAGAATGCGAATTGATCCATACTTATCTCCTTGTACTAAGGTAAAATCTAAGTGGATCAAGGAACTTCACTTAAAACCAGAGACACTGAAACTTATAGAGGAGAAAGTGGGGAAAAGCCTTAAAGATATGGGCACAGGGGAAAAATTCCTGAACAGAACAGCAATGGCTTGTGCTGTAAGATCGAGAATTGACAAATGGGACCTAATGAAACTCCAAAGTTTCTGCAAGGCAAAAGACACAGTCAATAAGACAAAAAGACCACCAACAGATTGGGAAAGGATATTTACCTATCCTAAATCAGATAGGGGACTAATACCCAACATATATAAAGAACTCAAGAAGGTGGACTTCAGAAAATCAAATAACCCCATTAAAAAATGGGGCTCAGAACTGAACAAAGAATTCTCACCTGAGGAATACCGAATGGTAGAGAAGCACCTGAAAAAAATGTTCAACATCCTTAATCATCAGGGAAATGCAAATCAAAACAACCCTGAGATTCCACCTCACACCAGTCAGAATGGCTAAGATCAAAAATTCAGGTGAGAGCAGATGCTGGTGTGGATGTGGAGAAAGAGGAACATTCCTCCACTGTTGGTGGGATTGCAGGCTTGTACAACCACTCTGGAAATCAGTCTGGCGGTTCCTCAGAAAATTGGACATAGTACTACCAGAGGATCCAGCAATACCTCTCCTGGGCATATATCCAGAAGATGCCCCACTGGTAAGAAGGACACATGCTCTACTATGTTCATAGCAGCCTTATTTATAATAGCCAGAAGCTGGAAAGAACCCAGATGCCCCTCAACGTAGGAATGGATACAGAAAATGTGGTACATTTACACAATGGAGTACTACTCAGCTATTAAAAAGAATGAATTTATGAAATTCCTAGCCAAATGGATGGACCTGGAGGGCATCATCCTGAGTGAGGTAACACATTCACAAAGGAACTCACACAATATGTACTCACTGATAAGTGGATATTAGCCCAAAACCTAGGATACCCAAGATATAAGATACAAGTTCCTAAACACATGAAACTCAAGAAAAATGAAGACTGAAGTGTGGACTCTATGCCCCTCCTTAGAATTTGGAACAAAACACCCATGGAAGGAGTTACAGAGACAAAATTTGGAGCTGAGATGAAAGGATGGACCATGTAGAGACTGCCATATCCAGGGATCCACCCCATAATCAGCATCCAAACGCTGACACCACTGCATACACTAGCAAGATTTTATCGAAAGGACCCAGATGTCTCTTGTGAGACTATGCCAGGGCCTAGCAAACACAGAAGTGGATGCTCGCAGTCAGCTATTGGATGGATCACAGGGCTCCCAATGGAGGAGCTAGAGAAAGTACCCAAGGAGCTAAAGTGATCTGCAACCCTATAGGTGGAACAACAATTTGAACTAACCAGTACCCCGGAGTTCTTGACTCTAGCTGCATATGTATCAAAATATGGCCTAGTCGGCCATCATTGGAAAGAGAGTCCCATTGGACACGCAAAATTTATATGCCCCAGTACAGGGGAACGCCAGGGCCAAATAGGGGGAGTGGGTGGGTAGGGGAGTGGGGGTGGGTGGGTATGGGGGACTTTTGGTATAGCATTGGAAATGTAAATGAGCTAAATACCTAATAAAAAATTTAAAATATATATATATTATTTCAACTGCATACTACACATATAGCTTCAAATATTATATATATATATATATATATATATATATATATGTTCTGATCTTACATATTTTAAGTCCTTATACAAATATTGAAATTTTGTATACATGTGGGAATAGGTGTCAGTGTAACTGTCAATAAGCATGTTTCAAGAGTGGTATCATTTCTTAGGATTTATTCAACTTCAAAAGAATTAGATCCCTGTGTTGTTTGTTGCAAGTAGAAGATTATTTTATGAGTTGAGACATGTATTAATCTATGGCTGTAATGGTAAATGGTTTAATACTTTTACCCCTATGACCTAAGAGTTCTCTACCTATAGTTTCTTGGGCCCAAATTATGGGGTAACTATCAGTTTCATCTTGCAGCATGGGATTTAAATTCAACAGGAAAGTTGTTGATTACTGTCATAATATTCAGTCTCTTATTGCCCCAGCGGGAATATATTTCCAGGCCAATTATTATTATATGATTATAGCTCCCAAGATGCACAGCTCAATGAGATTGATGATTGCCTTCCTCCTCAAGTATTATACCTATTATGTTCTTTCACTATGACGGCAGGCTTATAAAGAGAAATCTTCTAGTTAATATCAACTTAATTTTCCCATTTTCTATGACTCAAATATTTGGTGTTTTCAGTAATAGAGTCTTACTATCACATTCTAAAAGATAAAAAGAGGACTGTTTGTGTGCAATGGTTCGAAATATGTGAGGTATTTCTGATAAATACATTCAAATGAAGTAATCCCTTGTTGGCACTGGGCTTTATATTTGTTGCTTTGTATCTAATAGAGGCATTGTATCTTTGCTGTACCATAAGTACATTCAACATCATTTATATCTATGTGTGTGTACAAACTTTAGAAAGATTATACAGTATTGGGTTTTCATATGATTTTTAGAAAAGGTCTTCAGTGTTAGTTATTCCTCCCTTTATAGCCTCTTCTACCATACTGTCCTATTTTTCATGTCCTGAAATCCTTACTACTCAATTATGCTCAGTTAACCCATTCAATCTCTCCTCCCTTTTAAAGCCTTTCACCTCTATAACTCCTGACACACATCCTGACCTCTATGGATATCTCAGATTAGACATTCCTATACATAGTTTCAAAGCTAATATTTACAAATGGGAGAAAATATGCCGTTTGTTTTTCCTGCTTTGGGTTGTCTTAAAATGACTTTTTCCAACTGCACTTTTGGTATATGTAAGTTTTATTTGTCTTAAAAGTTAAATGTATGGGGGGTGGGGCTGGAGAGATGGATCAAAGGTTAAGAGCACTGACTGCTCTTCCGAAGGACCTGAGTTCAATTCCCAGCAACCACAGAGTGGCTCACAACCATCTGTAATGAGATCTGACTCCCTCTTCTGGAGTGTCTGAATATATCTACAGTGTACTTACATATAATATATAAATAAATCTTAAAAAAAAAAGAGTTAACTCCTTTGTCAAAGATCAAGTGACCATAGGTGTATGGGTTCATTTCTGGGTCTTCAGTTCTATTCCATTGATCTACCTGTCTGTCACTGTACCAGTACCATGGAGTTTTCATCACAATTGCTCTGTAGTACAGCCTGAGGTCAGGCAAGATGGTTCCCCCAGAGGTTCTTTTATTGTTGAGAATATTTTTTGATATCCTAGGTTTTTTGTTATTCCAGATGAATTTGCAAATTGGTCTTTCTAACTCAGTGAAGAATTGAGTTGGAATTTTGATGGGGATTGAATTGAATCTGTAGATTGCTTTCAGCAGGATAGCCATTTTTACTATATTAATCCTGCCAATCCATGAGCATGGGAGATCTTTCCTTTTTTTTTTTTAAAGATTTATTTATTTATATGAGTACACTGTAGCTGCCCTAAGACACACCAGAAGAGGTCATCAGATGGTTGTGAGCCACCATGTGGGTACTGGGAATTGAACTCAGGACCTCTGGAAGAGCAGTCAGTGCTCTTAACCACTGAGCCATCTCTCCAGCCCTGGGAGAACTTTCTATCTTCTGAGATTTCTTCAATTTCTTTCTTCAGAGACTTGAAGTTCTTGTCATACAGATCTTTCACTTCTGTGAGGTTTTGCTAGTACCTGGCAAATACAAAAGTGGATACTCACAGTCATCTATAGGATGGAACACAGGACACCCAGTATATGAGCTAGAGAAAGTACCCAAGAGCTGAAGGGGTCTGCAACCCTATAGGTGGAAAAACAATATGAACTCACTAGTACCCCCAGAGCTCGTGTCTCTGGCTGCATATGTAGCAGAAGATGACCTAGTCGGCCATCATTAGGAAGAGAGGCCCCTTCGTCTAGCAAACTTTATATGACTCAGTACAGGGAAATGCCAGGGCCAAGAAGTAGAAGTGTGTAGGTAGGGGAGCAGGGCATGGGGGCATATAGGAGATTTGGGGGATAACATTTGAAATGTAAATGACGAAAATAGCTAATAAAAATGAGGGGGGAGAGTTAAATGTATGACTTTATCACATTTTATTTACCTATTCATCAGTTGATGGACTTCCAGGTCTTTCAATTCCTGTCAGTAAAGCAGTCATGAACATGGATGAATAGGTATTTCTGAAGCAGATATGGACTGCTGTATATGTCGGTCATGTTGTATATTTAGCTTTCTAAAGATGATTCACACTGTTTTTAAAATTGCCAGCATGCATTTACACTGCCAGAATTTGTAAATAATTTTTTTTGCCTATTCTCTAAGTCTCTATAGCATCTGCTCTCATTTGGGTTTGAGATATGACTTGGATAAATGGAAATCTCAAAGTTGTTTTAATTTCCATTTCTCTGGTGGTTAAGGATGTTTAACAGTTTTTTGAATGTTTATGGCAATTTGTACCTCATCCTTTAAGAAGTCTGTTCAGTTTTCTTATTGATTCACTATTTATTTATTTATTTACACTCCATATTCCATTCCACACACACCCATCCACCCTCTGACTGGTCCACATTTCACAATTCCTCCCCACTCCACCTTGTTTTCACATGGATGCCCCTAACCCCCACCCCACCTGACCTCTAAACTCCCTAGTGCCACCAGTCTCTTAAGGGTTAAAAGTACACTATCTCTGAATAAACATAGATCAAGAAGTCCTCTAATGTACGTGTGTTGGGGTCTCAAATCAGCTGCTGTATGTTCTCAGTTTGGTGGTCCAGTGTTTGAGAGATCTCAGGAGGTCCAGATTAATTAAGAGTGCTGGTCCTTCTACAAGATTGCCCTTCTGCTCAGCTTCTTTAGCCTTCCCTAATTCAACAAGAGGGGTTAGCTGCTTCTGTACATTGGTTGGGTGCAAATATTTGCAACTGACTCTTTCAGCTGCGTGTTAGGTCTTTCAGAGGGCAGTAATGGCTGACTCTTAATTGAGTGGTTTGCTTGGTTTTATTAATATTTGAGCTTTAAAAATATATTATCAATAGAAACACTAAGTCAGATATTAAAGATTATTTTCAGTATTGTATACTGTCTTATTGCTTAAAATATGATGTATTGTGATATATAGAAGCATTTTTACTTTAAGAAGATTTATGATGTATTGTTATAAATGTCTTCATTATCAAGATCCCGTGCAGAAAGTTCTTTCCTGTTCCAATGAGTTCAAAGATATTGCCTACTTTCTTCTCTATCATATTCATGGTACTTGGTCTTATGTTAAGATCCTTGATTCATCATTTGGAGTTGAGTTTTGTGCAGAGTGAGTGATAAAGATTTAGGTTTGTGCTTCTAAATGTAGTAAAAGTGTTTGAACAGCACCATTTGTTGAACCCATGTTTTTTCAGCAATATTTAACAGCAAATTCTTTCATGTACAGAAAAATTATAAGACATAATTCATAAAACACTGAAAAGTAAAAAAATAAGATATATATATATATAAACATAGTTCATTTCTAAAAGCTGATGTGTATTATATATAATTGTTATGATATATTGTTTTTCATTAAACATTTCTATGTTCTTTTTAAATCAACCCCACCACAGAAAAACTGAACAATGTGTGGAATTACATTTACATAATATTTACATCAGCAGGCAAAAGTAACATCAATTTAAAGTTATAAAATTTGAACCTATTATTGTATACAGTGTACAAAGCAATACAGACTAATATTAACCATAACACATCTATTTGATATAATGCTATAGTTGTAAAGTTTATTTAATTTTACAACTCAAAATATGAGTTTTTCCTTGTTTGACTCTTTTATACATACTCATATTAATCTGGCCCTAAAAAAAGAATATTGCTGGGTTTCTTTGACTTAATAATTTATTTCCTTTGGTGGATTGCTTGGTTTGCTTGTTTGTTTGCTCACTAGCTTTTTTTGTTTGTTTGTTTGTTTGTTTTTCTATTTCAGTACATATATGACTTAGTTTGGTGTAATCCTGTTGCTTCATCCCACATTTTATCTACACACACTTCAAGGTAGTCATTCTACTAGATGATGAATTTACTTTATTAGTCTTTTTTTTTTTTTTGAGACCGGGTTTCTCTGTATAGTCCTGGCTGTCTTGGAACTCACTCTGTAGACCAGGCTGGCCTCGAACTCAGAAATCTGCCTGCCTCTGCCTCCCAAGTGCTGGGATTAAAGGCGTGCGCCACCACACCCGGCTTTATTAGTCTTTAAGTTGGAAATTAGTTCCAAATTTGATTTGGCCACACAGTGTTGCTACAATCAGATTAAAGATTACCTCTATCTCAAGTACATGCCCATGGATTGAAATTTCTGTGTAGCTAGAAATTACAGGAATAAAGCTTATTCTAATATAAACTATATAAACTAATATTACTATATTAGTTTATATTTTAAGAATGTGAAATTATACTGTTATACTCATGAGTGTGAGTTATAAGTATAAAATGAATTACCTCATTCCTCAATAACTGCATTCTAACTACAGACTTTCTATGGTATAAGAAGAAATTTCTTTGAATGAGATTTTCTGCTAATTTAGGTGTGAGGTCTCTAAATAGATTTCACTCACAGTTTATTCCACGGAGGCCCTAGTGTAGCCTTTCTTATAACAATTACTCTCACATAAGGATACTCAGCTTATTTTAGATTGTATCTACACTGATTGTAGCAACACTGTGTGGCCAAATCAAATTTGGAACTAATTTCCAAGTTAAAGACTAATAAAATATATTCATCATCTAGTAGAATGACTACCTTGAAGTGTGTATAGATAGATAAAATGTGGGATGAAGCAATAGGATTACACCAAACTAAGTCATATATGTAACTAAGTAGATATTTATTCTCAAAGATGTGTACTTGTGAGCATAAAAATATATGATATTAGTATAAACCCATAGTTTATAGAATGCAAATGGATAATTAAAATTTTATAGCTTGCTTCTAGAGTCCAAACTCCTTTGAAGAGATTTAAATTATCAGGCATGCACTATCTTCTCATTTATGGTGCAGCTCTTTGGATATACTTTGTAAAATGATTAACCATGTCTGCATAACTCAAATGTCTCATTGCACCTAAAGTTACTCACTACATTTGTATTTTGCTCCTAACATTTTTGCCCAAGCCAATCAATTATACCATGCTGAAACCACATTTTATGTAGGGAATTGAACTTTCTTTTCGAATAAGTTTGAGAGTTCAAGATATCAATGTTAAATTTTTATTCAGAAAATATTACTGAACAAATGTGTAAGGTATATTTTATTGTACTGGTGAAATATAGTTTCACTCTGGCATATATATGAAGAGCAGATTTTTAAAAGTGTTTCAAAATTGTTTTTCATTTTCAGTCTATTAGTGAAGTTATGAGTGACTTAGACCTCCCTGCCAACTCACACATACATGATATTTGACATGATAAGTGCAACATTGATTTAAAATTAAAAAGGAATACACAAAGGTTAAATATTATGAAGCAACCCATAGACCTTTTAAAATGTAGTATCAAGTAATGAATGTAGAAGTAACTAAACAGTGCCAAGAAAAATGCTTAAAGAGCTTGCCAAGATACCAGATGCTCTCATTGCTAAATTATCTACCGCAGATTGGCACCACATCCTACAACTGGCATGCCTATAGGTGCCATTCATACTTCAGTGCCATACACATTCAACTACTGATCTAAAAATAGCTGACTTATTATTCAAATGTGAATGTTCCCTGTACATTTTCTTTAATCTCATAGGGAATTTATTCATTTCTCTAAAATCAGGCATGAAAATAAAATAACACTTGCAAAAATGTTCTTTCTTCATGTAAATAGATTGTCATAAAAATGATATATTATTCACCAGTGCCAACTCTTCCTACCACCACTTACATCTTGCATCTGATGATCTTTATTCTGAAAGGCTGGCTTACCAAAAGAGGAAAGAAAATCAAAGTTTATCATTTTAAACTAAAATGTTGGTATTTTATGTACCATGTCTTTTAGCAAACAATGAAATGGACCTCTTGAATTTGTAGCTGAAATATTTTTATATTTTAGAGAAATATTTTAGTAAAATTCTTAAAACAATATAGGATTATGTGTGGTTATATGTTAGCACTTATTCTCTGATGTTCTCCAAATAGCTTCATCACTGTGTTAAGTATATGACAATTTAACCCTAAAAGGCAGCGGATTTTAGAAAAAAAGTAATTCTTTGTATATGAGGAAGTTTAAATAATGTTGTTAGTTTAATTTTTCTAATATGTTATAATTTTTTCTAAGCTGGTTAACATTTAAGAATTTTGGCCTTGGGTTATCTAAATATAGAAAAGCCTTTGAAATTATCATTTTCATTTTAAGGAAATCATGTTTCTTTCCTCACGATTTCACCCATCACTGAAAAATATAAGATTCATATACCATGAGTCTGGAGCATATTACTTTAGTCCTTTTTAAAAAATGTGTTGAACAATTTTCTATAGGGTCAATACTCTATTTGCAAAGAATTATAGGAATGAAAGTATTTAATATTCTACAAAGTAGCAGCTTATAACAATTTCATGTTATTGATGGTATGAATAAACACAGAGCCAGCAGTTGAATTTTCCTATGTAAGCTACTGAAAACTCTAGGTAGATTTCAGAATCTTATGCTAAGCATGTGTCTTGAAATAAGGAGTAAAATAAGTTGTGTCAATGAGATGATGTTATCACTATTATATCTTTCTATAGCAAATGTTGCTCATTTTAATGTGTGAGGATCAAAATCTGATGAGATGTATATTAAAGGAATAAAATGGAGTGCCAGGGTCATCTTCTATTTAATAAAGCCTATAATGTCTTTTGAGATTTAGGCACATAAGAAAGAATATGTGCATTTGTGTGCATTTAATCATACTTGTCTGAAAGTTTGTTTCCTAAAACAGTGTAAATTTATTGTACTCTAAAATGAAATTGATATTTTATGGATATTTACAATCTTCTGTGAATTGTGGGGATTCATGTTTCAAATATAAAGTCTATGCAATATTTAACCTAAGCTTATGCTAAGATAATAACCAGTTACTTTTGGATATATAAAATATATGTGTGTATATATATATATATATATATATATACATATATATATATATATATATATGCATATGTATTTCCAGGAAATAAAAGTTACCAGTGGAAAAATGTAGAAGTTTTCTTAAAATACTATGTTATTATTATTAAATCAGTAAGTGTCAAATTTAAAGTGACTTTTACAATGCAATATTATTTTCTTTAGCAAAACTGAAGACTTTCCCCTGGGACCTTGTTTGCCAGGAAGAATTCAAGGCTGGAGAATATCAGCAGCTGGCATGATAATGAGTCCACTCCATTGCAAATGAATTCATTATTATTCCATCCCCGCTGTCTTCCATTCACAGTTGCATGGCATCTATACATAAATAAAAAATAGGTATTGTGCATAGCTGAGCTCAAGTGATCTGTAAGAACTGTATTTGAAAACAAAAGAAAAGAGTAGGAAATAAAAGCAAATGAAGCTACCAGATGAGGAAGGAGAAAACAGTCAGGTGCTTTACAAAGAACTGGAAGATAAGAAAATCAATTTTAAAATGAGAGCAATGCATACTAATAGTCACTTTTGCAACAGTCAGTCTTCTTTGTCTTATTATTTCACCACTTAAGTGAAAGATTATGTAATTTTTCAAGAAGCATACAGTTAATATATTTTCACAATAATACAGCAAAAATAAGTCCATTCATGCTTATTAGTAAATTATTAGTTACTCCTTTAGTTGGAATTAATAAGTTTCTGTTAAAATGGATTTCCTGATTTAAGATGGACCACAGTTTGGAATAGAGCAGATGATAAGGAATCTTGAATCAGATAGCACTGAAATGACTCAAATAAGACTGGAGATGGAATAGCTAAAAACAAAAGCAAAAATATCCATCAAGTTTTAGAAATGGAAACGACTGAAATAGAAGTTAAACAAATCTAGAGTGTTCCAAAATAAGATCAAGAAATAAATATTCCATATTACAGGTAAAATTTTAATTCTGCTATAAGTGTTTTTCAGTATTTGGAAGATGTTAGTGGGAAACAATGTTGACTGTTTAATGCAGATCACTGCAAAGTACATTGTAATGTGAGAAATTTAATTTAACATGCAATAGTTACCTTTCAACATATTTAGTCAAGTGGTTCTATTTAAAAAAAAGAAATATTTTAATAATAGATATTTATGATAGAATTAAATATAAATGCTAAATAAATATGCTTTTTAGAAAAAATTAAAAATTATTAAGTGCTTACAATTTTCAGGATAGTGCAACCTTCATGCTAACATCACAGGGGAAAAAGCAGAGATGCAACATGTTCTTAAACTGGGAAGTTGGGAGATGACAGAATTCTGGTTGTGGACAAATGCAGCCCCAAGGAAAGAACTTCTTTTTTCTTTTCAAATTAGATGAAGTAGAGTAGTATATTTTGAATATTGTGGTAAAATGTTAAACCTGTTTAAATTTTCCAAAAAATAAACTGAAATCAAGAATATTTGTATTTTATATTTTTATAAAATATAGTTTTCTATTAACACAAAATGAGAAAATATTAAGGCAATTGATTCAAAATCCAGTACTCTTGAATTCAAGTACTATTTGAGAAGATTTTGTTTCTTTTGTTTTTATTTGAAATTTCAAGTTATATATGTAAATTATAAAAGTGGACTAGGTGACAAAACAATTACTGTAAAATAAACACCAGAAATGTCAGAATCAGCAATGCTGTTTCTGAAGTTACTTCGAGAGTGATGGTATTCGCTTCATCCCACGAAATCCAAATCCTCCCTATTTAGGGAATTATTGTCTAAAATTAACTATGTCTAAATGATACTCCTCATCCGCACAGCCTTTCTATAGAGAAATATGATTATCAATGGGCATTTTATTTCTCTGTACTTGCTCAGAAAATTCTGGCTTTTAGCAAAAATTAGCACATATTTAAACAGAAAATGTATTTTCTTTAAGATAAAAACTGAGAGTAATTATACACACTTCCATACCTGGTAATATAATATGTTTGCTTTCGATTTTGTTGCTGGAGAGTTTTTTTTTTTTTTTTGTAATCTACTGCTATAAAAATTAAAATACTTCTCTATACCTATAGTTCTCTATTTGAATTACAAGTATATGTATTATAAAATTCGGAAATATAGTAACTTACTATGAAATTATTTATAGGACACAAATTCTCTACAGATATGTTAGTCTGATGTAAAATTCAGAATCATGAAACTCCTTACAAAGATTTGGCTTCATTTATATGTCCACATAAATCATAGGTTACACAAATGCCATACATTCTTACATAATGTTTTATGTAATAAATAGTTTCTATCCATCTAAATAATATTCCTCTACTTTTAAAGACAAAATATAAAAATAAAATAAAATGAAGAACCTTTAAAAACTAAGGACATAAAAGTCACAAGTTAAACCTGTGAAGAGTTACCTTATCTGTCTGCAAATCATATTGATCTAGCATGTTGGCAAGCCTGGGATAGG
The DNA here is from genome assembly GCF_000001635.26 of Mus musculus. Taxonomy (NCBI): domain Eukaryota; kingdom Metazoa; phylum Chordata; class Mammalia; order Rodentia; family Muridae; genus Mus; species Mus musculus. The sequence continues at coordinate 109,516,763 of NC_000067.6, forward strand.
AATGCTCAAGGGTATGAAATATTGCTTCCCTTGCCCAAGTGTTTCTTGGACTCAAGAGAGTAAATACTTAGCCAACTCTTTCCAAACTGCAGGAGGACAGCATTTGATTCATTGTCCTGGTGCTTATCAAAATGCATGTACTATTCAGGAAAATAACACACTGTAAAAACAGGCATTGCTTTTGTTACCTTTAAAATAAAATTCTTGTTTCCCATTCCTCATAATGTTCATGTTTCTGCTTTCCTTTTTAATGTTACTATTCAAATATAATTTCTTTTTCAGCTTTAAAGTGTATCTATCTTTGAAGTGTCAATCTCCCTCACTGTAATTATATAAGTGTTTCCCATGGTTCTCTATGTCACAGAGTTAATGTCTTTTCAAATTATTCTAAAATATATAGATTTAGTCTTAAGTATGCTAAGCAATAGAGGGCATGCATGTCATACCAACCTTTTATTACTTTCATGAATCTATTAATAAAATTCATAGGAAGGGGTCATTAAACACTGTCTTAAGTGGGCACTTACCCAGATTCTCTGAGGAGATACTAACTTGCCCTTGATATGTACACTGTACTTTGGTGTGCAAATAAGGAACATGACGTGTATTTAATAATTATTTTGCCACTTTGAGTGTGACAGGAGTCATGAAACACGACGGAATTCTGTCATTCACAATAAGACACTATTTACTTTTCTGGGAACCTGAGTAAGGCTACTTTCCTAAGACACACTCATCATGAATAGGGAAAGATCATGCCAAACTGACAGCTATAGGAAGGGTCTGCCACTGGACTGCATTTATCACCTAAGATGATTAAAAATATCTGCCCCATGGCATATGCAGACTATAAATAAAGTAAGTATAAGACGACCTGACATGGATAAACAGAGACTGTCAGTAGTCATCATTTGCTTTATATAAACATGGTTCGATCAGTGGACAGTCTGTGATTGCCTAAGGCTTAAGTTATTACTAGCTTAGAATTAGGGGGGTCATTTGCAAAGTAAAATCTATTCTGTGCAAATATTTTTTACTTGCATGCCATGGTAAGAGTCGGTATGGAAGCTGCTTAGAGCCAAATTTTTTGTTCAGGTAGAAAGGAAGGTTATTTTAAATATATGTCAGTTCTATATGATTTATACTATTGTTATAAGGAAATGGGTGGGTATTCAAAGGTCTCTCCATTATTCTGAATAATTATTGCACACTGAGCCATACTGTTTATACATTTACTGGAGTGTATTGGTTCATTTACATATTTATATTTATTTTTGAGTTAGGGTAACACTGTCATCTAACCAGACCTGTAATTATCAAGTTCAGACTGAACTTGAATTTACAGTGATCTTTTCAAAGTAATCTAGAGAGTTCTGTTCAGGTATTTCATATATAGCCACCATATTCAGTGTATGAATCGAATGCGAATAGTCTCCTGAATGCTGGTTTATTTAACCTCTTCTTTCACGGATGCTGCTACTGAGTGGGACTGATGTAGAATTGGAGTTGTCTCACTGGAGAAAGTAGATTCCTGGGGATGGACCTTGAGATTTTCTACTCTGCCCACATTTCTCTTCAGACTCTCTGCTTCTTGACATTCATACCATAGAACACACAAGCTCTAATACATTTGTGGTTTCAATGCTACCTGTAAGAATGATTTAGAAAAAAAATTAAGAAATAAACAAATGCAAATTTGTACAGAACAATGTTTTTAATTTTTAAGGAAGCAAGCAATCTATTATGAGGAATCGAGAGGCCAATAAACTTCCTTAACTCCAGACTGATGAGTGTTAAGGGAAATAGTTGAATATTTAGGGGAGTGGACACTATTAATTAAGTCCACAAAAAGGCAGAGTTCCAGTGACTTTTGGTTGTTATCATCTCACAATTCTATACTGAAAATATAGAAATTTTGCTTGGTAGCAGGACTGAAAATATTTAGTAGGTTAAAAAAAATATTGCTTTATTGTTCATTTGTTTGGCGGAGCTAGAGACTATGAAAATCACAGATGTTGGGCAGTGCTATACCACTGGGTTTCAGTAAGTTCTCATCCTTTTTCTTTTCTCATTGTTTTCACTTTTCTTTGATTTTCCCCTTCTTTCCATCACCTCTCCTCGTTTGTCTTCTCCCCTTTCCTCCACTCCACTTTCCTTTTCCTTAAAAAACAGGTTTACACTACCCTGATGAAGATATTCTTGAATTTAATCATTAACCCTCAGCAGCAGGTAAAATTACCGTTAGTTTCATTAGCTATTTTCTACTTTAAAAATGCCCACATATCAAAGCAAGAGAGAATGTATATGTTTTACTACTGATTCAGTCAATAGCACTAATCGGACTACTCCTTGAATGTGTCACATTTACAAAGTTCATTTTAATTTATAGAAAAATGAGGATGGGCAATAATATATCATGGCCTCAGATCCTCAAGAAGCTGAATTTATAGTATTGTACCACCAGTCCCAGCAAGCGACAAGCAGCAAATGGCTATAGGAATATAGGTTAAATGATCACTAGATAATGAGTGCATTGTAAAGAGATAGTTGCAGGACAGATGGATGTATAGTAGCATCTGGACATTGTAGTAGAGACATTAAAAGACAGAATGAAGCACATCATTGAAAGGAATCAGAGGTGGTGATAGCAGTTAACAAAAGAATCGTACTTAATAAATATGTACACCAAAACTGGACCAGAATTACAGTCTAGGTTACTAATTAAAACTAAGATAAAAGAGTGCTGTTTGAGATCTATGGTTTTATATAGATACTTTCATTAAAAAGGAAAATATAATGCTACTTTGCAGAGAAATTTGAGAAATTAACATAAAAAGGATT